>NC_074700.1:20426293-20726293 GCF_029448725.1 Salvelinus fontinalis | reverse complement strand
CTTGTGTGTGGTTTGTAAACTCTTTCCATTTAGTAATACAGGAAATGACCACGACACTGGACACATAAGATTTTTAACAACGTTCTTTTCTGATAAAAACTAGTTCATTGCATCCGCCGTGGAGCCCAGTTTCATAACATGACCTTATTTCCCAGCTGCTTGCTGTCGTTTTGAAGTAATCGCGAAAAAACAGGCCTTATTTTAGTGCATTTAGTGCATCAAAGCAGACACCTACGAAGATGGCATCTCAGGTAAGCAGCACTGGGCTGTATTTACGTATCCTAAAAATGACACCTGCTGCTTTAGTTTGAACGGTCATATCTCAGTTATTATTTTCATATCTATAAAAAATAATCTGTTTTCTTTACATTCAGAGAGCGAGCTGATCAAGGGGCTGAAAATGTTGATATTGCCAGATGTTTACTGTCCGAGGAACAGGCCGTGGAAACTTTATTGCTGGCAAAATTGTCCATAACCAGAGGTAATTAAACTGTTCTGTTATTTTCTCTCTTCCTCTCTGCCTGTCTTGTTGTACATGCAACCTGTCTCACATGCATTAATTTAAAAAAAACTTAAGATGTCAGCTGCTAATTTTCAGATTTACACCACATAAACACAGACATTTTCACTGGACTATCTGTTGCTGCCAAGTCATGATTTCCCTGGGGGTTAGCCTTGCAATAACCAAGTGGTGAGACACATAGCCCTCTATAGTTAAATGTTTCAGGTACACTCAGATACGTGTCTGCATCACATACAGTATCTTCTATTGACATGATCTTCTATTGTTTGTCCTCGTGTCTGTTTTTCAGCATAAAGTTCTCTGTAGCCACTTTGTGTGGACACCAGGTGAGACCACACACACACAAAAACAGTCTCTCTTCTTCACTTCATCCCTCTCCCCCTTCTCTCTAAATCCTCTAGGTTATATCAGCTGTGTTGGTGAACCCCTCCCGCATCTGAACTGGCTGACACAGAGGGCACAGCATGATCATAGGTGAGATGTCACTTGGTCGGGTCAACAGGACTTATTATTAAAGAGATGCTTTAAAATTTAAATAAGACAGAGATGTAGTAGTCCCAGAGTTAATGATCCAAGGTCAGTTTTGCATTTCACCTCCTGATAATTATGATGACTGACTGTGTTAGAATAAAAAAAACAAAGCTTAATCATGTTCTCTCTCTATCCATCTGTCTCTCGTCTGCAGGTATGTTTTGATGTGAGAGAGGAGCCAGTCCCGTCATCGCCACCTCACCTGCTCTTAAGATAACCTTCGGGCCACCTGGGGGCCCAAGGCTGGTTAGGAGACACCGCAATTGTGATGAACTGAGAGAATATTAGGGTAGCACTGTAATTCATGAATCATATTCTGTCTGCCGCTGTTCTTACCTCTTTCCCTTTCTGTCTTCTACACCTCTCTCCCCACTTAGTCTTTCTTCCTTGTTTCATAATGCACAACATATGTGCATTGAAGTACAGATTGAACTTGTATTTATAATATAATATTACAATTATCATAATTATAATGCATTTATGTAGTTACAACACCTGAATAATTAACTTCTTTCAAGAAAACGTTTCAAATTCTCCACAGGTTGAAATTAAGTAGGTCATTGAAATACTATCCTGTGTCCTCAGACTAATGCAGATGAAGGGAGCTAGATATGCATAGGTCTTTTCTGTATATATGAATTACAAATCAATCATGTTTCTAGTCTATTTCATAGTTACAATGTGTAATCATTGATGTCTCAGGAGCAGGAGTGGTAAACACTGTTGAAGTGTATAATTGTAATACATACATGCAGACACAGCATCATTCAAATAATGGAGTTTCATATGACTGAAAAAAGAATGTCTCAGAGATTCATACCTGAACCGCACCTTTATTTACCAAGGAAGAGCACATGATCAGTGAATATTTTCAATGTACAGGCTACAATGTGGGGATCTCATGCGTGGTAATAACTACAGTACATGTACAGTTGAAGTCGGAAGTTTACATACACTTAGGTTGGAGTAATTAAAACTATTTTTTTTCAACCACTCCACAAATTTCTTGTTAACAAACAATAGTTTTGGCAAGTCGGTTAGGACATCTACTTTGTCCATGACACAAGTCATTTTTACAACAATTTTTTAATGACAGATTATTTCACTTATAATTCACTGTATCACAATTCCAGTGGGTCAGAAGTTTACATACACTAAGTTGACTATGCCTTTAAACAGCTTGTAAAATTCCAGAAAACGATGTCATGACTTTAGAAGCTTCTGAAAATCTAGTTTTAATGACTCCAACCTAAGTGTATGTAAACTTCCGACTTCAACTGTAGGTCTGTAACAGTTTGGGTCTAGAGTGTCTTCCCCTTTGAAGAGGGGGTTGAAAGTGGCAGCTTTCCAATCTTTAGGGACTTCAGACGATTCGAAAGAGAGTTTGAACATGCTAGTAATAGAGGGTCCAGATTGTCTAGCCCAGCTGATTTGTAGGGGTCCAGATTGTCTAGCCGAGCTGATTTGTAGGGGTCCAGATTGTCTAGCCGAGCTGATTTGTAGGGGTCCAGATTTTGCATCTCTTTCAGAACATCAGCTATCTGGATTTGGGTGAAGGAGAAATGGGGGGGGCTTGGGCAAATCGCTGCGGGGGGTGCAGAGCTGTTGGCCAGGGTAGGGTTAGCCAGGTGAAAAGCATGGCTAGCCGTAGAAAAATGCGTGTTGAAATTCTCGATTATCGTGGATTTATCGGTGGTGACAGTGTTTCCTAGCCTCAGTGGAGTGGGCAGCTGGGAGGAGGTGCTCTTATTCTCCATGGACTTTACAGTGTCCCAAAACTTTTTGGAATTAGTGCTACAGGATTAAAAATTCTGTTTGAAAAAGCTAGCCTTTGCTTTCCTAGCTGACTGTGTATATTGGTTCCTGACTTCCCTGAAAAGCTGAATATCGCGGGGGCTATTCGATGCTAATGCAGTACGCCACAGGATGTTTTTGCGCTGGTCAAGGGCAGTCAAGTCAGGTGTGAACCAGGGAACATATCTGTTCTTAGTTCTACATTTTTTTTAAATGGGGCATGCTTATTTAAGATGGTGAGGAAAGCACTTTTAAAGAACAACCAGGCATCCTCTACTGATGGGATGAGGTCAATATCCTTCCAGGATACCCGGGCCAGGTCGATTAGAAAGGCCTGCTCGCTGAAGTATTTTAGGGAGCGTTTAACAGTGATGAGGGGTGGTCGTTTGACCACAGACCCATTACAGACGCAGGCAATGAGGCAATGATCGCTGAGATCCTGGTGGAAGACAGCAGAGGTGTATTTGTAAATATGACAGGAATAGTATCCTTAACTCACTCTGATCTGGAGAAGCATCCATTACAAACCCTCTGACATGCAAAGCACTCTGGGATGTCTGGAAAGCCTGGAAGTAAAACAGAATACAACCACAGGTCAAGGGCAACCAGTGATGAACTGTGTTAAACAGTAACTTGAGTTTTTAATTTGCATGAAACATCCATTGAAGTCAAGAGAAGCGCCCTTCTTTAAAAGTCTCTTTTCACCTTGGTAGAATCTCTGTCATTGGGATGGACGACAATGCGGACAAGGAAGGGGGTTCTGCTCGCTCGATTCTGTTCATACCTACGGACCTCTTCTAGCAGAACCTGTGTTACCACGTTGTGAGGAAACTGGAGAACCACACCAGTTCCAACTACAGGGAAGGCAACAGAACAGAATCCCCGGATCTCACAAGAGGCTAGAACTCTCCTCACACCTTGCCTCAGAGCCTGAGAGAGGACCAGAGTTGCTGAGTTAATGGTGGTTCAAAGGTCACAACTGCCAAGTGAAGACACACTCACACATGCACACACACACACACACACACACACGGACATAGGGACACACAGACACACACAAGGGGACACACCTGTACTGCTGGTCCGTGGAGGTTGTTGTCCCAGTGTGCACAGCTGAGGAAGAAGACACGGCCAGAGCTGAGACCAGACAGTCCCTCCACCAGGACGTTGTCACCAGGTGCAGTGTGTTCCCCTGATTCCCTCTGAAACGCTGTCATCAGCCCTGGTCCAGCTGCCGACGACAAGACATTACCAATACGGGAGGAGAGAGGGTCGCTACCAACCATGGGGGACACCAGCGCATCCACCTTTAGAGAGAGAGATGGAAAGAGAAAGGGAACATTGAGTCAGTATGAAGTCAACCTAATTCACAGAATGTTGAATCAAGGCTGTGGCCATGTCAGTGTGTCTCTCTCTTACCTCCTGCTTCTCTATGGTTCCCTGGATGATCTCCACCTGGACACAGACCTCTGGAGCCACTGGTCCCCTGGTGGAGGCAGCAGTGGTGTCTCTCTGAGGAGCATGTGTAGTGGTAGTGGTGGTGCTGGACTCTACCTCCCACCCAGGAAACTCCCTCTTCCCCTGTAACAGCCTATCACAGGCCTCCTGCATGGCTCTCACTGCCTCTCCACTCACATCAATCAGAGTGACCTTGGTAAGGATGCGCTGTTCCCTCCCAAAGTCCCTCACTGCAGAGACTATGGCCTCAGAGCACACCTTCAGAGGAACACCGAATATCCCCGAGCTGATGCAGGGCATGGCCAAGGTCTGGAGTTCCATGGTCTCTGCCAGATCCAGGGCTGCCTTTACTGTCTTCTCCAGCAGAGGACGCTCATTCCCACCTACCCTGCCACCTACTGGTCCCACTGCATGCAGCAGCATCTTACAAGGCAGCTTCCCTCCTGTAGTCACTAGCACTGTACCTGTGGGCACTCTCCCTATCTGCCTAACCAGATCCCTGCTGGCCTGCTGTACCTCAGGCCCCCCCGCACGGCTTAGAGCTGCAGCCACGCCACCAGTGTGATCCAGGTCCTCATTGGCTGCGTTCACCAGCGCATTCGCCCGTTCCTTGGTGATGTCACCTTGACGCACCACAACCTGCAGCCCCCGCTGAAGGCGATAGCTGGTGGCTGTGACCATCTCCTCCAGTCTTGGTCCGGCGCTAGCTTCGCCGGCAACACCACCGTGGTTGTGCAGCTGGATGAGGCAGTGTTGAGAGCGGCCCACCACTCCCAGGTACTCCCTTCCCAGGCCCTGGAAGTAGCGTAGCGCCCCCGGCCGGTCTATGGTCACAGTCTGGTGGACCAAGGAGGCCAGAGCAGGTACCAACCTGTCCCTAACCTGGGCGACCCGGACAGAGGGTCCACAGAGCACCACAGTGGGGTGGATGGCTGAGGCTGAGGGGTAGAGGGTCACCCCAGTGTGTTCCACACCAATCCTCTCCAGCAGTTCTGGTAGGTGGTCAGCAATCTCCGGGTAAGGGAGACACACTGTCTCCTCCACACTGGACTGGTCTATCAGAAAGGCCCCGATCTCCTCCCTCAGCTCCTGAACCTCCTTCACGTGGCCCAGCAACTGCACTCTACACCCAGGACCATACCTGGCTACCACCCTGCATCTGCTCTGGTTCATCTCCTTGACCTTCTTCTCAAGCTTGGATTTCAGTACAGATGGCAGGGTGCCACAGTTGGGCACATCGATCTTCTCCTCTCCAAACTCCCCCAGCAGATCCTTCTCAACCTGATCCAGTTTCCCAGATGAGAGGGAGAACAGACGGAGCTCTGTATCCCCCAGCTCTACCTCCACATGGAGTCCCAACCCCAGCAGACTGCTCAGGTTTCCAGGCCTCCCATACTCATCCCTCAGGAAGGACAGGAGGTGGGGGGACATCTCAGGCACCACCCGCTCCAGCACCAGAGAGATCTTATCTGTAACTAACTGTCTGGCTGTCCGGACTTCACCTGCTGAACCCTCCAGCACCAGCTGAGATGAGTCACTGCGCGTCACCCTCACCCCTGGAACAGCCTCACCTAGATCCTTCTCTATAACTTCCTCTAGAAGCCGGAGCTTGGACTGTCCCAGACGACAGGTGGTGCTGATCTTCTCCTGCTTCCCGGAGCTCAGACCCTGACCCTGGAAGGCCTCCAGTTCCTTCAGCTTGGCCTGGACCTCGGGCTCCTCCCCAACCACCACCGCAAACCCTTCCCCTGCCTCGCAGTAAACCCTCACATCCTCTGAACCCAGGGTACTGCTCTGCAGCAGAGTCTGGAGCTTACGTGGGTCTACCTCATAGTGGCATTTGTGCTGCTCCTGGAGATGTTTGAACAGCCTCTCTACCTGTGCCTTCCATGGTCCCACCCCAACCCCATCTCCACATGACCCAGCTTGGCCTGAGCCTCTGACCACTGCTGTCCCGTCCTCTGGATGGAGGTGGACAGAGCAGCCCAGAGAGGACAGCTGCTGCTGCAGGTCTCTTCCAGCCCCAGGGCTCTCCTTCAGGTATCTCAGGAGGTAGGAGTCTAGATGGAGTTCATGCTCTAGGCCACCAGGTGGCGTTGTCTGGACAGGGAGGGAGGGAGGGAATGGGAGGGACTGGTGACTCTAGAGTCAGAGAAAAAAGGTGTAAGTCCTGGGGAATTCCACTCTTAATGATTATTATGTCTGTCTTTATCTACGTTTATTATTCATTTATTATTGTAGGTTGACCGTACAGCTGCGTCTGGATTATCTGATAAATCTAGCAACTGGTTTGGCATTTGTCCATTTTGTTAGTTTAGTACAGATTGTTTTCAGTTGGAATTTATTTTAATGTCATTCCTCATATTGTAAATTCATGTTTTACTTATTATAACAATCAAACATGCAATGTAATCAGACTATTTTGACCTCATTTGACGGGACAATAAAGTTATTACCTGACAGATCCATGATATATGACTAAACTTTGTGTTTACTGGGATGTAAATACAACAACAGTGCATTGATGTCTGTGTGTTTTGACCTCATATTATGGAACATAAATGTTTTATCTAACAAGTTATGTGACTAAGCATGCACTATATAGGTGCAGCTGTACTGTATAGTCTGGCCTCACCTCCTGACTGCTGACTGTGGAGGTTGTTGTGGGTGGAGTCTCCAGGCTGTCTCTCAGAGTGAGGGAGAGAGGTCCTCCAGGCATCTCCAACACATGATTAGGTTTCTGAAGTACCCTCTCCTGGACTGGAAGAGTTACAGAGGCATGAGTTGATGTTGTAGTCGTTGTTATAGTTGTGGTGGTAATAAAAATAACAACTAAAAGCACCAACATATTTTTATCTTAAAAGCACCACATGGGGTCATTTTCTTACCCCAAATTGGTAATGATTGCATAGAGACACTGTCTGTCAAGCAGTAACACGTTTTATTTAATTAACCTTTTGTAACACAAGCTTATTTTTTTTACATTTTCACACATCTGTTTTTGTATGTTTTGCATGTTTTTAACAGTTATTTTGATCAATTTAATCAATAGAAACGTATGAATTTTTGGGCTATTCATTCAAAGTGTTGTGTTTCTGTAACGTCTACTCCCACTCCCCCTCACCGGCATTCAACGTCGTCAGTCTAGTAACCACAGGTCCTGGCAACCCACCTTTACACACACCTGGCAACCATCTTCAAGCACACCTGCGTCTCATTATGAGTCACACCTGGACTTCATTACTCCCTTGATTACTTACCCTTTATATCACAGTCTTTTGTTATCAGTCATCAGGTATTGTTGTTTGTGATTCCATTTGAGACACTTCCCTTGTTTTGTTATCGATCCATGTTTGTTGTTATTAAACTCACTAACTGCACTTGCTTCCTGACTCCCGGCATCTATGTTACAGAATACTACCTCCACAAATGGAAGCAGCAGTTAATCAAGACATCTCCCAGATGGTCGCTGAACAGGGACACCTACTTTGTCAACACCTCGACCAGCTGGCTCATTTGGGAACGGCTGTGATGAGGTCCTCTTCATTACTCAAGGGACTTCATCTCCAAACAGCGGAGGATTCTCAACCACAAGTCGACCCAGCGAGCCAGTACCACAGCCCATCCAGCTGTCCGTCCTGTTCAGCAATGCCAGATTGTCCTTTCTGGACAAATATGACGGGACTCCATTGAAATGCCGTGGCTTCCTACTCCAGTGCTCCCTATATTTCGCTCATCAGATGGGAGCCCCCACCACCAAGAGGTCCAAGGTTGCCACATTTATTTCTCTGCTGACAGGACGAGCGTTGGAGTGGGACACGGCCGTCTGGGAGAGAGAGGATAAGCTGGGTTCCTATGTGGGGTTCATGGCTCTGTTCAGGGTGGTCTTCGACCAGCCACCAGAGGGTAGAGAGGGGGGTGAGCGCCTACTCCAACTATGGCAGGATGGCCAGACCGCGGAAGAGTACGCGCTCACCTTTCAGACAGCGGCAGCATCCAGAGGCTGGAATGAGCTGGTGCTCTGCAACCTCTTCAGAAGAGGTCCAGAAGGAGTTTAGCATGCCGAGATGATAACCTATCCTTGGACACCCTCATCACAATGGTCCTCCGTCTGGAAAACCTGCTACGGGAGCGTTGGAACCCGCATCGCCGCTCTCCCTCCTCCGTTGATCGTTCTGAGTCAGAGACTGAACCAATGGAGGTGGGGGCAACACGCGTCTCCGCAGCTGAGCGACGCCGTCGTAGACAGCTGTGGCTCTGTCCTTGTTGCAGACAGAAGGGGCACCAGCTTCAACGGTGTCCGGTACGTTCTAACCGGGGATCCACAAGAGCAGAGGGACAGCCACGTGATCATCCGTCTCCTGGGTTTGGCATGCGCATTCCATCCTCACCACTTTCTGCCAAACCTTTCCTAGTATAAATTTTACTGTCTGGCTGTCCTTCGCCTGCTGAAGGGTTGTTTCACCTCCGCCCCGTTGCTTAAACATCCAGATTCTACACTGCCCTTTGTGGTGTAGGTGGACACCTCAGAAGTAGGTTGTGGGCTGTCCTGTCCCAATGTCAAGGTAATCCACAGAAATTATATCCATGTGCCACCTGTCCTCCTGAGCGCACCTTCGTTCCCACAGGGATAAGGGATCAGCTATTGACCTGGGCGCACACAGCTGTCGTCGCTGGACATCCAGGTATCACCCACACCATTAAGTCCATCTCTGGAAAGTACTGGTGGCTTACCTTGGCGCAGGACGTAACTCATTATGTTAACTCCTGTTTTGTATGTGCCCAATCCAAATCCCCCTGGAACGCTCCAGTAGGGAAACTCCTTCCCGTGCCTCAGCGTCCCTGGTCTCATCTGTCCATTGACTTTGTCACTGATCTCCCCTCTTCTGATAGTTTCACCACCAAGTTGGTGATAGTGGACAGATTCTCTAAATCATGCCATTTCATCCTTCTCTCTTGTCGCCGTAATGCTCTCCAGGTCGCTGAGGCACTGTTTCAGCAGGTCTTCCGGCAATATGGCCTTCCGGAGGATATCGTCTCAGATCGTGGCCCCCAATTCACATCACGTGTATGGAAGGCTTTCATGGAGAAGCTGGGGGTCACAGTCAGCCTCACTTCTGGGTACTGGCGTCAGTCTAACGAGCAGGTGGAGAGGATGAACCAGGGGCTGGGGAGGTTCCTGAGGAGCCACTGCCAGGACCGGCAGGGGGATTTGGCCCGATTCCTTCCTTGGGCTGAATACACCCAGAGTTTATTGCGACACTCCTCCACCGGGCTGAATCCCTTCCAGTGTGTTCTGGGTTATCAGCCAGCCCTGGCTCCATGGACTTCGAGCCAGACCGAAGCTCTTGTGGTAAACAAGTGGTTCAGGCGCGCAGAAGAGGTATGGAACGATACTCACATGAGACTCCAGCGCATCATCAGAAAGAGCAGGCGGATGGCCACTGCAGTGAGGCTACCGTGTTCCATCCTGGTGATCGTGTCTGGCTCTCCGCCAGGATCCTCCTGCTCCACCTGGCCTGTAAGGAGCTGAGTTCCTGGTTTGTGGGGCCGTTCAAGGTCCCCCGGAGGGTCAACAATGTAATTTACAGATTACAACTCCCCACTAACTTCAGGCACTCACAATCATGTTACCCTTCTCAGGCCAGTGGTTCCTGGTCCCCTGGCTGATGCCGTCCCCCACGACCCCCCCACCCCCCCAGACATTGAGGGAAGCCCTGCCTATGCCGTCAGATCCATCCTAGACTTAGGATGGGGGTCGGCTCCAGTACCTGGTGGACTGGGAGGGGTACAATCCAGAGGAGTGGTGTTAGGTTCCAGTGGACGACATTCTAGATCCCAACATCATCCGAGAATTCCACCTTTGTGTTCAGACCGGGCTGCTCCTCTCCCTCGGGGCTGTCCTCCTGGCCGGCGTCGTCCTGCGGCTGGAGCCGAGTGTCGGGGGGAACTGCCACATCTACCCCTGCTCCCCCTCTCCAGCACTCGATGTCGCCGGTCTACTAACCACCGGTCCTGGCAACGCACACCTGCATCTCATTATCAGTCACACCTGGACTTCATTACTCCCTTGATTACTTAACCTTTATATAGCACTCTTGTCATTAGGTAGTATTTTTTGTTTCCATGTCAGATGCTTCTCTTGTTTTGTTATCGTTCATTGTTATTAAACTCACTAACTGCACCTGGTTCCTACTCCCTTCGTCTAAATGACAGTTTCTGTGATACTCAGAGGCTAAGTAAATGGTCATTGAGCTAATCTGAAGTACCTGTACACCCTAAGTTGGGCATTATAGGCTATATGGGTGGTGATGCCATCAGACTCACCTGAAGCAGGAACAGAACCATGTATACAGGTGCACAAACTCTTCAAGTACTTCATGCATGGCTTGCATGTATTTTCATCTTGTGTGCATGCTTCGGGTGATAGAAGTCTGAATGCACTGCCAGCGCTTTGAAAACTTTATTAATTATACTGGAGTTTTCCTCAAAACAAAGGTTATAAAAGTATGCTAGACATTTATAGAATCAATCATACCTAGTTTGATGTTTCTGTGACAAACGGTGAATTAGTTATTGATTTATACCACTTTTAATGGCATCTTATATATTTGATATATTTCTATCAAATCAAAACTGGAATTTGTATTCAAAACAAAGGTCGTAAAAGTGTGCTAGACTTTTATAGAATAAATCATATCTATTTTGATGATTCTGTGACAAAGCCTGAATTAGTTATTGATTTATATAGCTTTAAACTGCATTTTAAAGATTTTATGTATTTCCATCAAATCAAAACTGGATTTTTTTATTCAAAGCAAAGGTTGTATAAGTATACTAGACATTTATAGAATTAACCATATATATATTCTTATGTTTCTGTGACAATCAATTAATGAGTTATTGATTTTTACAATTTTAAATGGCTTTTGGCGAATATCTGTTTAATGTCTGTTGAATGTCTGAATGTGTGAATATAAAACCAACTGGTTAATATCGGTCCCATGACCGGAATGGGATTTGTGCCACAAATACTAAAACATTATGGAAACCGTGCCAGAAAAACTAAACCAAAGCATGGATTGCGGTCATACCTTGTCCATAGACTGCTTACAGGGTATGGAAACCAATATGTACATTTTTAATTTGGGTGAAATATCCCTTTAACTTCTATTGGTTATGATATGACAGAGATGTATGGGGTGAGCAGGGCCTGTGATGTAGCCAATTTAAATGTGAAAGTGAAACTGTTACAGAATTATCCACAGGAAAACATTTAAGATACTTTTTTACGTTTCACCTTTAGTTTCAAGTACAGTTCAAATACTAATTTCAACATTTTCATACCTGCTTGGTCAATAAATGCGATCTTGTAAACGTTGTCACCAACATTGTGTATCGGTCCGCAGTCTCCACCACCAGATTTACGGCGAACCTGAAAGTACTTCTCTATCTTCTCTTTCTGTGCTGGATCCAGACTGTGAACCTCGAAGAAAACGGGGTATTTGTAAACTTCCATATTGTAACTTAAAGTAGCCTATTCGCTTTCTTATATTAGCTACTATACATGATCTCAAATCAGTTTCATTCGAACAGGACAACCGTCAGTTTATTGTTGCCGGTGAACTTGCCAATCAATGTAGGCTGAAGCGCGCGAGCACACTTCTCGCAAAAGGAACACACCTTTTTGTATTCTACTTGGCAACATAGACATCGGGCACGTTCAAGTGGATCATTTTTGTCAAGTGGTCAACGCCTTTCAAAGTGTGTTGAATTATGGGGATGAAAATGGTCAGACTTGCGCCTAATGTGGACTGCATGAACTTTACAAAAATCATGTGATCATAGGTAATGTAGTTTTGACTGCAGTCGACTGCAAGTTTCTGCAGTTGCTCTTTACCAGCCATCACCTGCATTGTGTATGGCTCTATTGTCAACCAATTATTATTTTTTTTTTGTTTGACCCACCTGAACGTGACCAAAAACTTGACTTATATAGGAACCAACTATGCCACTCTTCATGTATTCAGTGGACATACTATCACAGTATATTGGATGACTCATTCATATTCCATTCACCCAGCTCCATGTATCATTGATAGGTTTAGACTACTACATGACACTCACATTTTTCGTATACCATAATGAGGTTGCTACAAACTAGCCTACAAATTAATGCTTTGAATATAGGTGCATATGTGGAGAGACAAATTGGAGTAATCAAGATGACAGACAGTGACACATTCAGTACTGCCTTGCACACTCTTGCCTGCATCCATCTGATCTAAGTTTCTATTGGACAAATTCAGCAGGTCTATCCCTGTTTCGTTTCCTTCCGCTTAAGAAATGTTTTTCAACAGAATCGGCAGAAGGAATACACCCCTGATCACCTGCACATATAGTTCAAGTTCACTTGCATAGCAGCGGCAGCCACATACTAACACCCTCATCACTTGGTTTGTTATATAACTCCTTCCACGCACATATGATTTCAGTGTTTTAGGTGTCAAGCGTATGGTCATGTGGCAGCACTGTGTAGGTGGGAGATTCCTAGATGCGAGAAATATGCAGGAGGACATGAGACAAAGGAATGTGCAGCATCGATGGGAAAAAGAGTGTGTAAACTGTAGGGGTACCCAGGGTGCTGGAGATCAGAGGTGTCCAGTGAGAGAAAGACAGGTTGAGGTTGCCAGGATCAGAGTAGTGCATAAGGTGTCTTATGCTGAGGCAGTGAAGAGAGTGGTAGAAGAAGATGTGTCCAGGATGAGGGATGCTAAAAGGATCCTTGTCAGTAGACCAAGGTCAATAGAGAGTGCAGGGCCGGTTCCAGGCATAAGCGACATAAGCAATCACTTACTTAGGTGCAATTTCGAAATTTGGTAATGCATCATCAGTTTTTCTCTTGTTATGTCAAGTCACTGACAGTCACTCAATTAACCATGTCAGCTAACAGTTTTTAGATTGGTAGTTAGTCTAGCCAGCTATCTAAACTTGTACATTTTTCTCTCCACCCCATCACAAAATGGGTAGAATTGCACACAATTAGCTGTAAAACAGCAACAAATGATCTGTACCCATGGCAAAATGTGTAGAATTGCAGGAAATTGACTCAAATTATTCTCTCCACCATCAAGAGGGGGGCCACTAAAATGTTTTGCCACGAGGTGAGGGCCCTCCCCCAACCAAATCTCGTTTAGGGCCCCCAAAAGCCTACAGCCGGCTCTGATAGAGTGATAGGAATAAGTGATTCAGTATTATTATTATTTATTTTTTCATGGCCATGATTGTCAACTGTACCGCAGGAATGGAACGTAAATCACAGAGGATAGATGTTGCGGTGACAGCTGCAGAGACGTGGTTGGGTGTATCAGATTTTACTGCATATGAGTTACAAGGTGTTTTGAACAATAGTGTTCTGTCCTCCCAGGTGTAGGATCAGATCGGGCCAGAGTAGTAAAATAGTTATTTGGTTTTAATGGGTGTAGGGTTAGTGGGATGGGCAATTTTTTCATAGTGTAATGAATTTATAATACAGAATAGTAAGCTAAAACACCAGTGGAGGCTGGTGGGAGGAGCTATAGGAGGACGGGCTCATTGTAATTGCTGGAAGGGATTAAATGGAATGGAGAAAACATGTGCTTTCCATACGTTTGATGTGTTTGATGCCATCCCATTTATTCCATTCCAGCCATTACAATGAGCCCGTCCTCCTATAGCTCCTCCCACCAGCCTCCAATGTGATGCACAGCCAATACATTAGGTGGCGGCATGCACCTACAACATTTGTTTGCCGACCGCCATAATACCAAAGAAGAAGAAGAAAGTCGAGGAGTGAAGTTAGGGGAGGTGCATCTGTGACAGCCGAAAGTCGGACACAAATGTGATTTTCCAAGAGCAAATCTCAGATCAACATGACAGTGCTGCCATTGTTTATACAAGTTTTTCTTTATAATGTTGACCCCTATATCACACCCTAACAAACTGTAATGAGTTCAGGACAAAAGATTTCATGGGATAACTGACCTCTTAACTTGACTTTATCTGGTAATAACTCTACATCAAAACTCAGTAGTACATACAGTGTTTTCTCTTTTCACCACACTTTCCACCAGGTCTGTGTTGCACCAAATGGCGGGCGTCTCAGTCACCCTCCTTAACTTTCATCTACAGTAGGTTGCTTTAGCCTTACCACTCAAACGTGCTCATTAAAACAGGTAGATAGTGATAGCGCTGACATCATCCTCGTATTCCTATGGAGCCGGACGTATTTAGAGTTTTAAGCACGCCATATAGAGCTTGCCAGCTTGTAGTCCTAAAACCTGGAAATGACTTACTTCTGCTTCGTTCAGCCATCCCTATTCAAAAAATGTATGTGGAATGAATGGGGTTTTGGAATAAACACTAAAAATAAGGTCTGAGGTTAACACAGGCTTACGAGATCTTATACGTTTTGTTCTATGAGATAATAAATAATAAAATGACCTTTATGAATTATGAAGCCTTTATGTGTTTTTTATTAGACTGAAAAAAAAGGTAAACGCAACATGAAACAATTGCAAAGATTTTACTGAGTTACAGTTCATATAAGAAAATCAGTCACTTGAAATGAATTAATCAGGCCCTAAACTATCGATTTCACATGACTGGGCAGGACATTCCTGCAGTCAGCATACCAACTGCACACTCCCTCAAAACTTGAGGCATTTGTGTCATTGTGTTGTGTGACAAAACTGCACTTTTTAAAGTGGCCTTTTATTGTTCCCAGCACAAGGTGCACCTGTGTAATGCTCATGCTGTTTGATCATGTTCTTGATATGCTACATCTGTCAGGTGGATGGATTATCTTGGCAAAGGAGAAATGCTCACTAGCGGGGATGTAAACAAATTTGGGCACAAAATGTGAGTAAAAAATACGCTTTTTGTGCGCGTGGAAAATTTCATGAAAGTGGAACCAACACTTTACATGTTGCATCAACCTCCCGGGTGGCGCAGTGGTCTAGGGCACTGCATTGCAGTGCTAGCTGCGCCACCAGAGTCTCTGGGTTCGTGCCCAGGCTGGGCTGGGTTCGCGCCCAGGCTCTGTCGCAGCCGGCTGCAACCGGGAGGTCCGTGGGGCAACGCACAATTGGCATAGCGTCGTCCGGGTTAGGGAGGGTTTGGCCAGTAGGGATTGTCTCAGTATGTAAAATGTAATAAAAAAAATGTATGCACTCTACTGTAAGTCTCTCTGGATAAGAGCGTCTGCCAAATGACTAAAATGTATTTATATTTTTGTTCAGCGTGTTACATAAATGCTTCAAAAGAGGGCAATAGTAATGGCGTCTTTTTGTAGGCACTAACTCCGCCATGGTTGGTTGGACAAAGCCTATGGAAAATGTTTATTTTTGTAGGGTTTTTGGATAAACACAGAAAATAAGATCTGTTGTAAACACGAGCTTAGGAGATCTTATACGTTTTGTTCTATGAGATGATGTTCATTAGGTAATGTAACTTTTTGTGAATATTGAAGCATTTATGTGATAAAACAAAAACATAACACGCATAAAGGCTTCATAATTCATAAAGGTCAGGTTAACGTACTGATATTATCTCATAGAAAAAAACCTAGAGTGCATTTGGAAAGTATTCAGACCCCTTGACTTTTTCTGTAACGTAACAAAATGGGGAAAAATAGAAGGGGTCTGAATACTTTCCGAATGCACTGTATATACTTCCATTGTCCGTACACAAACACGCACACAAAGTGATTAGGATAAACTGGTTTGGTTATCTCTTGTTCTATCTAGGTGTAGTCACTCACCTGTCTGTTATTGTAAAGTGTGTGAGCCTGGGCTGTGTTCTGTAGAGAACAACATTGTCAAAAGTGAATGAATTCTCTAGATATTATCTTATGTGTCTCTCTGACAAGTACAGTAGGTCTAGCAATTAATCATATTATCTCTATTTGTAACATTAGGCCTACTACTATGTTCAATGTGTACATTGTCATCCCCCTGAACTGAATCCTCTTAATGCGGTCCTCTGTTGATTTGAGCATGTTCTTTATTGAAGGTGGGCTGTGTTCATTAGAGCTCACACCATAACAAAACGTGTTGCAAAGGAAAAAACAAGCATTTAAGAGGCTCTTAAAGTACCCTTTTCCAAGCAGTAGAGTGGACCTCTGTCACCTATTGTTAATTCAATGGGGGTTGACTTGCAGAGTGCATTGGCTAGCTCTTGAACAACCGATTTGTCAACTTGACAACTGTGATCTGGTAACATTTGGGTTATAGTATTTTGTGTAATAGGCAAAGATACAGAACTGATAAAATACTGAAACTCCTACAGGAGCTCATCAACAGCTGCACTATATACAATAAAAAAATATTCTAACTTAACAAGGACCGAGGACTCGGAGCCTTCTTTGTCAAATCCAGTATCGAAATTCACTTCATTACATGATATATCCTTCCTGTCACGTTCCTGACCTGTTTTCTGTTAGTTTTGTATGTGTTAGTTGGTCAGGACGTGAGTTTGGGTGGGCAGTCTATGTTTTCTGTTTCTATGTTGGTTTAAAGGGCGACCTGATATGGCTCTCAATTAGAGGCGGGTGGTTTTCATTTCCTCTGATTGAGAGTCATATTAAGGTAGGTGTTTTCACACTGTTTGTTGTGGGTGGTTGTCTCCTGTGTCTGTGTATGTTGTTGCGCCACACGGGACTGTTTTCGGTTTGTTTGTATGTTCGTTCTTTTATGTAGTGTTGATGAATCGTTACTGGAGAAATGAGACCAAGTTGAGACGCTAGACATGGTGGACTTTAGGAATAGTAAAGGCAGTTTATTCAAAGGTAAAGATATCTGGCAAAGCGTGCCGCACGGACTCGTTCGTCTAGTTCTTATGGAACTATCGGAAGGAGCCCCGAAACATGGTGTGCAGATCATTTATACAGTAAAATGACGTAGGTATATTCTAGGAGTCTGTTCGTCGGATTGGTCGATCTGGGTCGTGGGTAGTCCTGTTCGGGCCTGGTGTCGACGTTCCATTGGCTCTTAACAAAGTTCTTTGTCTTCGAGTCCCAACCTTGAAAGGAATGTGTGTGTCGGTGGTTGTTATCTGATGAGAGCAGAATGTGTCTGAGAGAAAAGCGGGGGGGGGGGGTGCATGTTGTGCAAAGTATAGCTTGTGTTGAGAAGTTGTTATAACAAGTTTCCAGTATCTATTACAATTTCTTACAGTAGTCAGTTTTCCATGTTCATGCGTTCTTCGTGTTTCATGTAAGTTCGTCGTCCAGGTCAGCCAGGTAAGGTTGGGCAGGCTCAATGCTCAAGGGAGCCAGTACGTCTACACGGTCCGGTATTTCCGGCGCCACCTCCCCGCCCCAGCCCAGTACCACCAGTGCCTACACCACGCACCAGGCTTCCAGTGCGTTTCCAGAGCCCTGTTCCTCCTCCACGCACTCTCCCTATGGTGCGTGTCTCCAGCCCAGTGCCTCCAGTTCCGGCACCACGCACTAAGCCACCTGTGCGTCTCCAGAGCCCTGTACGCACTGTTCCTTCTCCCCGCACTCGCCCTGATGTGCGTGCCCTCAGCCCAGTACCTCCAGTTCCGGTACCACGCACCAGGCCTATAGTGCGCATTGAGAGTCCAGTGTGCCCTGTTGTTGTTCCCCGCACTAGCCTGAAGGTGTGTGTCCTTAGCCCGGTACCTCCAGTTCCGGTACCACGCACCAGGCCTACAGTGCGTCTCATCCGGCCAGAGCCATCCGTCTCACTAGCGCCATCTGAGCCATTCGTCTCACCAGCGCCGTCTGAGCCATCCGTCTGCCCAGTGCCGTCTGAGCCATCCGTCTGCCCAGTGCCGTCTGAGCCATCCGTCTGCCCAGTGCCGTCTGAGCCATCCATCTGTCCCGAGTCATTAGAGCCGCCCGTCTGTCCCGAGCCGTCAGAGCCGTTAGTCAGTCAGGAGCCGCTAGAGCCATTCGTCAGTCAGGATCTGCCAGAGCCGTCAACCAGACAGGATCTGCCAGAGCCGCCAACCAGACAGGATCTGCCAGAGCCGCCAACCAGACAGGACCTGCCAGAGCCGCCAACCAGACAGGATCTGCCAGAGCCGCCAACCAGACAGGATCTGCCAGAGCCGCCAACCAGACAGTATCTGCCACAGCCGTCAGCCAGCCATGAGCGTCCAGAGCCGTCAGCCAGCCATGAGCGTCCAGAGCCGTCAGCCAGCCATGAGCGTCCAGAGCCGTCAGCCAGCCATGAGCGTCCAGAGCCGTCAGCCAGCCATGAGCGTCCAGAGCCGTCAGCCAGCCATGAGCGTCCAGAGTCGTCAGCCAGTCATGAGCTGTCCCTCAGCCCAGAGCGGCTATTTATCCAGAACTGCCCCTCAGTCCAGAGCTGTCTCTCTGTCCGGAGCTGCCCTTCAGTCCGGAGTTGCCCCTCTATCCTGAGCTACCTCTCTGTCCTGAGCTACCTTTCTGTCCTGAGTTATCCCTCTGTCCTGAGCTACCTCTCTATCCCGGTGCTGTCCCTTGTCCCGGTGCTGCCCCTTGTCTCAATGTTACCCAAAAAATTAAGTGGGTGGAATAGGAGGGTGGTCAGTCGTAGGGGGAAACGTAAGCTGGGATTGACTATGGTGGGGTGGGGACCTCGCCCAGAGCCTGAGCCACCACCGTGGTCAGATGCCCACCCAGACCCTCCCCTAAACTTTGTGCTGGTGCGCCCGGAGTTCGCACCTTAAGGGGGGGGTTATGTCACGTTCCTGACCTGTTTTCTGTTAGTTTTGTATGTGTTAGTTGGTCAGGACGTGAGTTTGGGTGGGCAGTCTATGTTTTCTGTTTCTATGTTGGTTTAAAGGGCGACCTGATATGGCTCTCAATTAGAGGCAGGTGGTTTTCATTTCCTTTGATTGAGAGTCATATTAAGGTAGGTGTTTTCACACTTTTTGTTGTGGGTGGTTGTCTCCTGTGTCTGTATGTCGTTGCGCCACACGGGACTGTTTTCGCTTTGTTTGTATGTTCGTTCTTTTATGTAGTCAGTTTTCCCTGTTCATGCGTTTTTCGTGTTTCATGTAAGTTCGTCGTCCAGGTCTGTCTACGTCGTTGATTTGTTTTGTAATTTTCCAAGTGTTTTTCGTGTTCGTCTTCGTCTGTTCAATAAATCATCATGTCATCATACCTAGCTGCACATTGGTCTTCCGATCCCTCTCTCCTCTCCTCGTCCGAGGAGGAGGAAGAGCTAGAAAGCCGTTACACTTCCCATCAAAAGTGTCAGCAGGAACACTGATAAAAGATCATTTGTCAGTATGAATAAGGGTCTTTGTTTCTACAATGCCAGATTTAAAGTAATTCACTGCATTGGCGTTCTATATTTATGAGTTTTGAAATTCTCATAAAGGTCGGTTTTGTATGAGCAATCCTGAAACATACAAGTGACAGTCTCATGATTTTTCACGTGTTGGGCCAATGTGTTGAAAATATTCCCTTTCTGTAGAAAGTTGATTATGATCATATATATGGCACGTGAACGTAGATAAGACTTTGGTTACTGAGTAACGGGGGGCAACTTCCAAATTCCAACTTATCACCTCTAAAATGGGGAGAGGAGATTTCAGGAGGAAATCAGGAGGAGAGGAGGTTTCAGGAGACACCTGAAACCCCACCTCTTTAAGGAATACATAGGATAGGATAAAGTAATCCTTCTAACCCCCCCCCCCCCCCCCCCCCCCCTTAAAAGGGCCTATATTCATTACCAAAACGGTCTTGCTTTAGTGTGTAGGCCACTGTCCATTCTGCTGATACAGCATAACAGAGACAGGCTACAGATTTTATGCCAACCTGTCACTTCAAAAGCACTCAATCAGTGGTCTCAGAATCTCGACATTTGACCGTTATGTTTATTGTTGTATAGCGTGAAATAAGCATAATTCAATATAATTCCGCATTCAACAACCCGGTCGCATTCCGCTTCGCTCCACAGGTAGTATCACATTTCACTTCATTTCCTTACAGTACAACGGTTTGATTTGTTTGATCTTAGCTAGCTACGTAGCCGTCTTTGTATCAAAGATAATTGTGTAGTTTAGAGCGATTTTCTAGGTTAGCTAGCCAGCTATTTTCGTCCTTTTAACGTAACGTAACGTAATCAACATTGCTAGCTAGCCAGCTAAAAACCACATAGCAGCACTGTATAATCTATTACATTCAACGGAACAACGGAACGACTTGATTAGTGTAGTGTTAGCTAGCTACATAGTTGTCTTTGCTGTCCTTGTATCTAAGATAACTGTGGAGTCGAGAGTAATTTTCGGTTAGCTAGCCAGCTATTTTCGTACGCCGCGTTGCCGTCCTCCTACCTAGTCAATACTGCTAGTCAACACTGCTAACACTGCTAGCTAGCCAACTTCTACCGAATAGCAGCACTGTAGAAACTATTACATTACAACGGAACGATTTGAATAGTGTAGTGTTAGCTACCTAGTGTTAGCTAACTACATAGTTGTCTTTACTGTCCTTGTATCTAAGACAATTGTGTAGTTTTAGACTAATTATCTGGCCAGTTACCGAGGTTACCTAGCCAGCTATCGAGCTACACTTTCAAACAAAGCCAACAACGCAGCCACTGCTAGCCAGCCTACTTCAGCAGTACTGCATCATTTTAATCATTTTAGTCAAGATTTTTGCAACGTAAGCTTAACTTTCTGAACATTCGAGACGTGTAGTCCACTTGTCATTCCAACCTCCTTTGCATTAGCGTAGCCTGTCAACTATGTGTCTGTCTATCCCTGTTCTCTCCTCTCTGCACAGACCATACAAACGCTTCACATCGCGTGGCCGTGGCCACCCTAACCTGGTGGTCCCAGCGCGCACGACCCACGTGGAGTTCCAGGTCTCCGGTAGCCTCTGGAACTGCCGATCTGCGGCCAACAAGGCAGAGTTCATCTCAGCCTATGCTTCCCTCCAGTCCCTCGACTTCTTGGCACTGACGGAAACATGGATCACCACAGATAACACTGCTACTCCTACTGCTCTCTCTTCGTCTGCCCACGTGTTCTCGCACACCCCGAGAGCTTCTGGTCAGCGGGGTGGTGGCACCGGGATCCTCATCTCTCCCAAGTGGTCATTCTCTCTTTCTCCCCTTACCCATCTGTCTATTGCCTCCTTTGAATTCCATGCTGTCACAGTTACCAGCCCTTTCAAGCTTAACATCCTTATCATTTATCGCCCTCCAGGTTCCCTCGGAGAGTTCATCAATGAGCTTGATGCCTTGATAAGCTCCTTTCCTGAGGACGGCTCACCTCTCACAGTTCTGGGTGACTTTAACCTCCCCACGTCTACCTTTGACTCATTCCTCTCTGCCTCATTCTTTCCACTCCTCTCCTCTTTTGACCTCACCCTCTCACCTTCCCCCCCTACTCACAAGGCAGGCAATACGCTTGACCTCATCTTTACTAGATGCTGTTCTTCCACTAACCTCATTGCAACTCCCCTCCAAGTCTCTGACAACTACCTTGTATCCTTTTCCCTCTTGCTCTCATCCAACACTTCCCACACTGCCCCTACTCGGATGGTATCGCGCCGTCCCAACCTTCGCTCTCTCTCCCCCGCTACTCTCTCATCTTCCATCCTATCATCTCTTCCCTCTGCTCAAACCTTCTCCAACCTATCTCCTGATTCTGCCTCCTCAACCCTCCTCTCCTCCCTTTCTGCATCCTTTGACTCTCTATGTCCCCTATCCTCCAGGCCGGCTCGGTCCTCCCCTCCCGCTCCGTGGCTCGACGACTCATTGCGAGCTCACAGAACAGGGCTCCGGGCAGCCGAGCGGAAATGGAGGAAAACTCGCCTCCCTGCGGACCTGGCATCCTTTCACTCCCTCCTCTCTACATTTTCCTCTTCTGTCTCTGCTGCTAAAGCCACTTTCTACCACTCTAAATTCCAAGCATCTGCCTCTAACCCTAGGAAGCTCTTTGCCTCCTTCTCCTCCCTCCTGAATCCTCCTCCCCCCCCCCCTCCTCCCTCTCTGCAGATGACTTCGTCAACCATTTTGAAAAGAAGGTCGACGACATCCGATCCTCGTTTGCTAAGTCAAACGACACCGCTGGTTCTGCTCACACTGCCCTACCTTGTGCTCTGACCTCTTTCTCCCCTCTCTCTCCAGATGAAATCTCGCGTCTTGTGACGGCCGGCCGCCCAACAACCTGCCCGCTTGACCCTATCCCCTCCTCTCTTCTCCAGACCATTTCCGGAGACCTTCTCCCTTACCTTACCTCGCTCATCAACTCATCCTTGACCACTGGCTACGTCCCTTCCGTCTTCAAGAGAGCGAGAGTTGCACCCCTTCTGAAAAAACCTACACTCGATCCCTCCGATGTCAACAACTACCGACCAGTATCCCTTCTTTCTTTTCTCTCCAAAACTCTTGAACGTGCCGTCCTTGGCCAGCTCTCCTGCTATCTCTCTCAGAATGACCTTCTTGATCCAAATCAGTCAGGTTTCAAGACTAGTCATTCAACTGAGACTGCTCTTCTCTGTATCACGGAGGCGCTCCGCACTGCTAAAGCTAACTCTCTCTCCTCTGCTCTCATCCTTCTAGACCTATCGGCTGCCTTCGATACTGTGAACCATCAGATCCTCCTCTCCACCCTCTCCGAGTTGGGCATCTCCGGCGCGGCCCACGCTTGGATTGCGTCCTACCTGACAGGTCGCTCCTACCAGGTGGCGTGGCGAGAATCTGTCTCCTCACCACGTCCTCTCACCACTGGTGTCCCCCAGGGCTCTGTTCTAGGCCCTCTCCTATTCTCGCTATACACCAAGTCACTTGGCTCTGTCATAACCTCACATGGTCTCTCCTATCATTGCTATGCAGACGACACACAATTAATCTTCTCCTTTCCCCCTTCTGATGACCAGGTGGCGAATCGCATCTCTGCATGTCTGGCAGACATATCAGTGTGGATGACGGATCACCACCTCAAGCTGAACCTCGGCAAGACGGAGCTGCTCTTCCTCCCGGGGAAGGACTGCCCGTTCCATGATCTCGCCATCACGGTTGACAACTCCATTGTGTCCTCCTCCCAGAGCGCTAAGAACCTTGGCGTGATCCTGGACAACACCCTGTCGTTCTCAACTAACATCAAGGCGGTGGCCCGTTCCTGTAGGTTCATGCTCTACAACATCCGTAGAGTACGACCCTGCCTCACACAGGAAGCGGCGCAGGTCCTAATCCAGGCACTTGTCATCTCCCGTCTGGATTACTGCAACTCGCTGTTGGCTGGGCTCCCTGCCTGTGCCATTAAACCCCTACAACTCATCCAGAACGCCGCAGCCCGTCTGGTGTTCAACCTTCCCAAGTTCTCTCACGTCACCCCGCTCCTCCGCTCTCTCCACTGGCTTCCAGTTGAAGCTCGCATCCGCTACAAGACCATGGTGCTTGCCTACGGAGCTGTGAGGGGAACGGCACCTCAGTACCTTCAGGCTCTGATCAGGCCCTACACCCAAACAATGGCACTGCGTTCATCCACCTCTGGCCTGCTCGCCTCCCTACCACTGAGGAAGTACAGTTCCCGCTCAGCCCAGTCAAAACTGTTCGCTGCTCTGCCACCCCAATGGTGGAACAAACTCCCTCACGACGCCAGGACAGCGGAGTCAATCACCACCTTCCGGAGACACCTGAAACCCCACCTCTTTAAGGAATACCTAGAATAGGATAAAGCAGTCCTTATGACCCCCCCCTTAAAAGATTTAGATGCACTATTGTAAAGTGGCTGTTCCACTGGATGTCATAAGGTGAATGCACCAATTTGTAAGTCGCTCTGGATAAGAGCGTCTGCTAAATGACGTAAATGTAAATGTAATGTAAATGTTAAAAGATTTAGATGCACTATTGTAAAGTGGTTGTTCCACTGGATATCATAAGGTGAATGCACAAATTTGTAAGTCGCTCTGGATAAGAGCGTCTGCTAAATGACTTAAATGTAAAATCTAAATGTAAATAAACACTATAAAAAGTTTATATAATGTGTCATTACATACCTATTTGAAGGTTGGTGTCAAATTTGAATCGGGTTTTTAGGGCGGTGCTAAAGTGATCTTCAGAAGTAAACAGTGGCTTTGAGAGTCATGAATGCTTGCAGTGATGATGCAAAAAATGAATAGGTATCCCCCCTTACCCCCGTCACTGTCCATTTCTTGTTTTTAAACGATGAGAGAAGTGCTTTTTGCGAAATAGTTGCTTTATGCTTGCTGTACGTTATGGCATGACACGTCACGAGGGTCAGTTCTCAACTTTTCTCCAATACTATAGAGCCATTACCATGTCGATCAACGCTTGAATAGAAACGTAGTTCACACCCCAGATTTTGAAGTCAACACAGTCGCTACAGTCCCATTAGTTTTCTTTGCAGCCTCGTTTGAATGTCTCGGTTGCGCACATGGAATGGGGTGAGGTAACTGGAATGGAATGAGGTTTACGTTAGGTAACCCCCTTTCCGCTTATTCATATAAAAAATGGATGCAGCTTTGAATGCTTTTATGTGTGGTATGATTGCTAGTTAGCCTACCATAAAACAACGTTTCATAATGTTTAGATTGACAAAGTACTGTAGAATTAATTAATATAATGAAAAGCCTAAGGAATGCATTCGTTCATAACCGTCTGAATACCCAGCCTGGCTATGTGAAAGTGAAACTTAAGCCTATACCATATTTATGTGTTGCATATGTCTGACATACATTCTGATTTAACAATCCTCTTAGAAAGTTGAAATATTATTGTATCATCCAAGTGTAGGCCTATTCAAATAATAAATATGAATCAAATAGGCCATAGAATTAAAACATATATTGAAACAGCAACTTTCAATTATGAGCTGACTTTCACTTATGAACCAACTTCCACATATGAACCGAGTAGGAAATATGGTAAAAAGAAAAGGCACGCAATATCTGATCACTTGGCCTAAAAATGTTTGCACCTTTCTGGTCTATGTAACCCATGACAATTAGCCTATTGCATATATGGATAGAGGGCAGGATAGAAAGTTAGACTGCATGTAAACCTGGGAAAAACTCCACTGACTAAAACCACCCGTGTCCAGGAAAGAAAAACACACAACCCGCCCAAAGCAATAAAATACGTTTGACAACGCTCCCCTATTTAAAAAAAAAAATAGTTTTCCTCCTTGATCGACTGATTTACTCTTTCTAAACGACAAGTAATAGTCAGGCTACTTTATAATATGGAATACCCTGTTTTCTTCGAGTGCCAGACTCTGGACACATCACAGAAGGAGCAAAGGAGAAATGCTCACTAGCGGGGATGTAAACAAATTTGGGCACAAAATGTGAGTAAAAAATACGCTTTTTGTGCGCTTGGAAAATTTCATGAAAGTGGAACCAACACTTTACATGTTGCATTTATATTTTTGTTCAGCGTGTTACATAAATGCTTCAAAAGAGGGCAATAGTAATGGCGTCTTTTTGTAGGCACTAACTCCGCCATGGTTGGTTGGACAAAGCCTATGGAAAATGTTTGTTTTTGTAGGGTTTTTGGATAAACACAGAAAATAAGATCTGTTGTAAACACAGGCTTAGGAGATCTTATACGTTTTGTTCTATGAGATGATGTTCAATAGGTAATGTAACTTTTTGTGAATATTGAAGCATTTATGTGATAAAACAAAAACATAACACGCATAAAGGCTTCACAATGCATAAAGGTCAGGTTAACGTACTGATATTATCTCATAGAAAAAAACCTAGAGTGCATTTGGAAAGTATTCAGACCCCTTGACTTTTTCTGTAACGTAACAAAATGGGGAAAAATAGAAGGGGTCTGAATACTTTCCGAATGCACTGTATATACTTCCATTGTCCGTACACAAACACGCACACAAAGTGATTAGGATAAACTGGTTTGGTTATCTCTTGTTCTATCTAGGTGTAGTCATTCGCCTGTCTGTTATTGTAACGTGTGTGAGCCTGGGCTGTGTTCTGTAGAGAACAACATTGTCAAAAGTGAATGAATTCTCTAGATATTATCTTATGTGTCTCTCTGACAAGTACAGTAGGTCTAGCAATTAATCATATTATCTCTATTTGTAACATTAGGCCTACTACTATGTTCAATGTGTACATTGTCATCCCCCTGAACTGAATCCTCTTAATGCGGTCCTCTGTTGATTTGAGCATGTTCTTTATTGAAGGTGGGCTGTGTTCATTAGAGCTCACACCATAACAGGATAGAAAGTTAGACTGCATGTAAACCTGGGAAAAACTCCACTGACTAAAACCACCCGTGTCCAGGAAAGAAAAACACACAACCCGCCCAAAGCAATAAAATACGTTTGACAACGCTCCCCTATTTAAAAAAAAAATAGTTTTCCTCCTTGATCGACTGATTTACTCTTTCTAAACGACAAGTAATAGTCAGGCTACTTTATAATATGGAATACCCTGTTTTCTTCGAGTGCCAGACTCTGGACACATCACAGAAAGAGAAGATTAAAAAGTACTTTGAAATTCGCCGTAAATCCGGTGGCGCAGATTGTGGACCAGTAGAATCAGTTGGTGACAACGTTTACAAGATCGCATTTATTGACCAGAAAGGTATGCAAATGTTTCGTTGAAGTGATCGGATATTGTGTGCCTTTTTTACTATGTAGCTTACTCGAAAGTTGGTTGATAAGTGAAAGCCAGTTCACAAGTGCATTTCATAAATACATGATTTATTCTATGGCCTATTTGATTAATATGTATTATTTGAATAGCCCTACACTTGCATAAAACAATAATATTTAAACTTTCTAGGAGGATTTGTTAAATCAGAATGTTTGTCAAACATACGCAACAAATATATATGGTATAGTCTTAAGTTTCACTTTCACATAGACAGTGTAACGCCAGGAGAATGATGGGCGTAGAGTCAGGCGCAGAGAGAGCAGACGTTTACGGGAACAAAACCCTTTAATGTCCACAGTGAAAACAGGAACAGGTACAAAAGGGGTGACGCCAAAACACAGGCGCAAACACAACCCACAGACCAACTGTTTAAAATAAACTGGACAGCGAAAAACCCACAATCAAATAATCCACTCCTGAGGTAACATGAACACACAATAAGCCCGCACAAACACTAGCGGGCGAAACTAACCTAAAATAGTACACCTCCCAAAACCCCAACAAGGAACAGGTGAAAACAATTAGACAGACATAAACGAAAAGGAAAAAGGGATCGGTGGCAGCTAGTAGACCGGCGACGACGACCGCCGAGCGCCACCCGAACGGGAAGGGGAGTCACCTTCGGTAGTATTCGTGACAGACAGGTTACACATGCAGACAGACATTTACGATGCATTGCTTAGGCTTTTCATTAGGCTATATTGATTCATTCTACAGTACTTTATCAATTTGTAGTTACCAATTCTGTAACTAGCAAATACCCTGCTTCTCCCCTGACAATCCCACCCACAGTCATCAATTGACGGGCCAAACTGTTAAGAATGTGGCCAGAATAACCCATGCCAATGAGTAAATGAAATCGAACATTTGAGGAACAATATCGTTTTGCCCAATAAAAAATAGATTTTTTTATTTGATAAAAAGCAGATGTTCTTCCTGAATTCGCAGCTTCTCAGATTGTACATGGTCAGGAAGGGTTGGAGCTGTGGTAGATGGCATTGTTGTTTTGCTGGCATGTACCAGTAGAGGTCGGTCATTGGTTTTCCAATTACGATGTTTGGGAGCAGTTGCGTCCAGATGCTGGAGATGCTGTTGCCAGTAGTACATTGATCTGAAACAGTGATGAAAGATAAATATATCAATATCAGACAACATGAGCACAGTTTGTTATTGGAGCATTGCACAATGGCATATGCAAAACATCTAAAATTGAATAATTTGATGCAAATATAATTATCAAGATTTAGGAAAAAACAACATGATCGTGCATTATAGTTTTGTTGTTAAGCCACACAGGGGACCTTGTTCTCAAATGTCAGTCTGCCCTCTTAAATCTAGGATCCTGGGAACTACATCGTATGGAGATCAGAGGAGTTGTTGCCATAGTGGCAATTTCGCTGAATGTCCCCGTAGGATAGCACCCGTTCGCTGGCGAAACAACGACCACATTTCTTCCTTGGGGCCACACCATGATCCTTATAGAACTGTATCACTGCGGTCAGTTATCCATAGAAATTCTGAAACCAGAAAATATATTTTTTTATTAAACATGTTTTTAATATGTGGTAAAAGGCAGTTCCTGTATTTATATTGATACAGCCTACTACTAATTATTATATCTTAAATACCTCATTAACTTTTTCATACTGTTGAAGCCCCAGCAATAACATTAAAACAGAGTTATATTCATCTCACAAAAATTTGTAGGAACTTTAAAAGGTTTTCTCTGCAGATTTGCTGACTATCAAGGAAATAGTCATCATCATAATCTGTTCCAGCCAATACATTTTCAAGTAATATCAACACACTTTCAATAGCACACACAAACTGCAGGTAACCTGCGTGAACACACACACACACGTACGCACGCACGCACACACACACACACACACACACACAGGACCCATGAATTATTGAAAATGTTTTATGGGCTACACATTCCCAACTTTCTCTCTCTCTCTCTCTCTCTCTCTCCTGTCCTCTTTCTCTCTCTCTCTCTCTCTCTTTCTCTCTCTCGCTCGCTCTCTCTCTCTCTCCTGTCCTCTCTCTCTCTCGCTCTCTCTCTCTCCTGTTCTCTCTCTCTCTCTCTCTCTCTCTCTCTCTCTCTCTCTCTCTCTCTCTCTCTCTCTCTCTCACACACACACACTTTACTTCAGCCTCTGCTTGTCCTCCAACATTTACTGTTTTTTGGCACCATTGTTTGAAACACTGTAACAGTTTCACCATGATCATTTTTTAAATTATTAATTACCAAGCAAAGCAGAACTGTTTAACAAAGGTACAAATACCCTGTTCTTTTTCCTTTTGCGCATAAGCGCATACAGACACAGCTTGGCTACATTGTAACCGTGAAGCGGCCACAGTAAACTGACATCTGGGGCTCAGCCAGGATTGTTAGTTTTCTTACTGAATGAAAACATATAAGGGAAAACATGTGGAATGGTGTTAAATGCTTGTAAGCAGCTTGGTGAGAAAAATATTTCACAGATTTAATCATGTACAGTGCATTCGGAAAGTATTCAGACCCCTTAACTTTTCCCACATTTTGTTATGTTACAGCCTTATTCTAAAATGTATTTCATCGTTTTTTTCTTTCATCAATCTACACGCAAAACCCCAAAATGACAAAGCAAAAACATGTTTTTGGAAATTTTTGCAAATGTATTAAAAATATACAACTGAAATACATTTACATAAGTATTCAGACCCTTTACTCAGTACTTTGTTGAAGCACTGGCTGTGATTACAACTTCAAGTATTCTTGAGTATGACGCTACAAGCTTGGCACACCTGTATTTGGAGAGTTTCTCCCATTCTTCTCTGCAGATCCTCTCAAGCACTGTCAGGTTGGATGGGAGCGTCACTGCACAGCTATTTTCAGGTCTCTCCAGAGATGTTAGATTGGGTTCAAGTCTGGGCTCTGGCTGGGTCACTCAAGGACATTCAGAGACTTGTCCCGAAGCCACTCCTGCGTTGTGTTCGCTGTGTGCATAGGGTCATTGTCCTGTTGGAAGGTAAACCGTCGCCCCAGTCTCAGATCCTGAGTGTTCTGGAGAAGGTTGTCATCAAGGATCTTTCTCTTCTTTGATCCGTTCATCTTTCCCTCGATCCTGACTAGTCTCCCTGACGCTGAAAAACATCCCCACAGCATGATGCTGCCACAACCATGCTTCACCGTAGGGATGGTGCTAGGTCTCCTCCAGTCGTGACTCTTGGCATTCAAAACAAAGAGTTCCATATTGGTTACCTCAGACCAGAGAATCTTGTTTCTCATGGTCTGAGAGTCCTTAAGGTGCCTTTTGACAAACTCCAAGGGGCTGGGATGTAACTTTTATTTCTGTTTTTAATTTATAATAGATTAGCTAAAATTTCAAAAAACCTGCTTTTACTTTGTTATTATGGGGTACTGTGTGTAGATTGATGAGGAATTATTATTATTATTATTATTGTTTAATCCATTTTAGAATAAGGCTGTAACGTGGCAAAATGTGTGAAAAGTTAAAGGGTCTGAATACTTTCCAAATACACTGTATATTAAGGCTAAGCCTACTGATTATTTCTCATTATCTACGTGATAGCTTCTCATAGAGCTCAACAGATTGTAGTCCCAAAACCCGGAAATGACTTACCTCTGGTTCTTTCAGCCATTCCTATAGAGAAAATAAATGGGGAAAGAATATGGTTTTGGGATAAATGTCTAAAATAAGGTCTGAGGTTAACACAGGCTTAAGATACCTCATAAGTTGTGTTCTATAGTATGAGATAACAACAGTCAGTTAACATAACCTTCATGAATTGTTAAGCCTTTATTGTTCTTTATTAGCTTTTTTTATTACATAAATGCTTCAAGATTCACAAAAAGTGACATTAGCTGATGAAAAATGGATAAGATCTCCTAAGCCTGTGTGTGCAAGGCTGTCATCAAGGCAAAGTGTGGCTGCTTTGAAGAATCTAAAATATTCCATATGTGTTATTTCATAGTTTTGATGTCTTCACTGTAGTTCTACAATGTAGAAAATAGTAAAAATAAAGAAAAACCCTTGAATGAGTAGGTGTTCAAACCTTTGACTGGTACTGTATATCGTTTAATACAGACTAGCTCAAACCATGACTAATCATTGAAAAGGACAAATTACCCAATGGATCATAATACTTTTCTGTTAAGAAAGTGGGGGTGCAAAAGCATATGTTTGCCCCCCGTTATCGCCATTGCTCAGGTGCCTATGGCCTATGCCTCTAACTCTTCAAGACATGGACTTAATGCAAAATGATTAATAAATACAGTAAAACATATCATTATTATTATTGTTGTTGTTATTACTACTACTACTACTACATTACATTAACAACAAAAACAACAACAACTCATTATGACTGTGTAACTCTTCCAGTCCAGGAGAGGGTACTTCAGAAACCTAATCATGTGTTGGAGATGCCTGGAGGACCTCTCTTCCTCACTCTGAGAGACAGCCTGGAGACTCCACCCACAACAACCTCCCTAGTCAGCAGTCAGGTGAGGCCAGACTAAACAGACACACCTATACGCTGAGTCCAAAATCCAAGTAGATATGACTTTTATCTACCATAACAAGAGGTCAAAATACACAGATGTCAATGCACTGTTGTTGAGTTTGCACTGTTAGCCCACACTTGAACGTTTGCCAGTTTGTGAGTTATAGATGTGTGGTTTTGTAATATTGACGAAAAAGTCATTTTAACAAAATAAAATCATGTTAAAGTAAAATGAAAAATACCACCCTAGTCACTAAATTGGAAAAACATCAGATTTCCCAGAAAGCAGCTGGATGCAATAATAAATCCATGAACGTATTTAAGTAGAAAAATAATAAAGTATTGTAATCAGTATTACAGTGGAATTACCCTGCAAATACCCTGCAATTGTTTTCCAACTCTAGATTCGCCACTCGCTCCAGGTGAAAACATTACCACCTTGTGGTCAAGAACATGTACTTCATTGTCTGAGCTTAGGGAAGCAGAAGATCAACACCACCTGTCGTCTGGGAGAGGCCAAGCTCCGTCTTCTAGGGAAAGTGATAGAAAAGGATCTAGGTGAGGCTGCTCCAGGGGTGAGGGTGACGCACGGTGACTCATTTCAGCTGGTGCTGGAGGGTTCAGCAAGGGAAGTCCGGACAGCCAGACAGTTGGTTACAGATAAAATCTCTCAGGTGCTGGAGCGGGTGGTGCCTGAGGTGTCCCTCCACCTCCTGTCCTTCCTGAGAGAGGAGTATGGGAGGCCTGGAAACCTGAGCAGTCTGCTGGGGTTGGGACTCCATGTGGAGGTAGAGCTGGGGGACACGGAGCTCCGTCTGTTCTCCCTCTCCTCTGGGAAACTGCACCAAGCTGAGAAGGATCTACTGGGGGAGTTTGGGGAGGAGAAGATTGACGTGCCCAAAGGTGCCCTCTCGGATGAACTGAAGTCTAAGCTTGAGACGAAGGTGAAGGAGCTGAACCAGAGCAGACGCCAGGTGATAGCCAGGTTTGGTCCTGGGTGTAGAGTGCAGCTGCTGGGCCACCTGAAGCAGGTTCAGGAGCTGAGGGAGGAGATTGGGGCCTTCCTGAGAGACCAGTCCAGTGTGAGAGTTGTGAGACACCCTCAACGACATCAGGATGGCATAGTCGGTGAAGCAGGCGAGGGACCAAGATGTGAGGAGACGGTCGCAGCGACCAGCTATCACCTCCAGGGGGGGCTGCAGGTAGTTGTTTGTCAGGGTGACATTACCAAGGAACGGGCAGACGCACTGGTGAACTCAGCGAGTGAGAATCTGGATCACGCTGGAGGCGTGGCTGCAGCGCTGAGCCGGGCGGGGGGGCCTGAGGTACAGCAGGCCAGCAGGGATCTGGTTAGGCAGATAGGGAGAGTACCCACAGGTACAGTGGTAGAGACTACAGGAGGGAAGCTGCCTTGTAAGATGCTGCTTCACGCAGTGGGACCAGTAGGTGGCAGCGTAGGTGGGAATGAGCGCCCTCTGCTGGAGAAGACAGTAAAGGCAGCCCTGGATCTGGCAGAGACCATGGAGCTCCAGACCCTGGCCATGCCCTGCATCGGCTCAGGGATATTCGGCGTTCCTCTGAAGGTGTGCTCTGAGGCCATAGTCTCTGCAGTGAGGGACTTTGGGAGGGAACAGCGCATCCTTACCAAGGTCACTCTGATTGATGTGAGTGGAGAGGCAGTGAGAGCCATGCAGGAGGCCTGTGATAGGCTGTTACAGGGGAAGAGGGAGTTTCCTGGGTCGGAGGTAGAGTCCAGCACCACCACTACCACTACACATGCTCCTCAGAGAGACACCACTGCTGCCTCCACCAGGGGACCAGTGGCTCCAGAGGTCTGTGTCCAGGTGGAGATCATCCAGGGAACCATAGAGAAGCAGCAGGTGAGAGAGAGACACACTGACATGGCCACAGCCTTTATTCAACAACATTCTGTGAATTAGGTTGACTTACTGACTCAATGTTCCCTTTCTCTTTTACACTTCCTCTTCCTTTTTCTCTTTCTTTCCCCCTCTCTGTCTCTCTCTCTCCCCCTCTCTGTTTGTCTCTCTCCCCCTCTCTGTCTCTCTCTCTCCCCTTCTCAAGTCTGTCTGTCTCCCTCTGTCATGATTCTTATGATTCCAATGTTTCAGAAGACCTTAGTACTGTTTCATAGGGTACTACTGACTTTTTCCAGCCCTACCGATCTAAAGAACCTGCTGGCACCTGTTATAAAATGTTTATAAAGTCTGTTTTGTTTATACATTCAGTTCAATTGAAGCAACAGCCTCTAGTCTCTTATATGTGCCGGTCCAATTATCTCCATTTCACTTTCATGCGCATATCACTGTGTTGCTGTAATCAGCCAGCCTCATCCCCTACCAGCCCTCAATCACCTGCTTCTCTCAGCATCCCCTACCAGCCCTCACTCACCTGCTTCTCTCAGCATCCTCTACCAGCCCTCACTCACCTACTTCTCTCAGAATCCCCTACCAGCCCTCACTCACCTACTTCTCTCAGCATCCCCTACCAGCCCTCACTCACCTGCTTCTCTCAGCATCCTCTACCAGCCCTCACTCACCTACTTCTCTCAGCATCCCCTACCAACCCTCACCTGCTTCTCTCAGCATCCCCTACCAGCCCTCACTCACCTGCTTCTCTCAGCATCCTCTACCAGCCCTCACTCACCTACTTCTCTCAGAATCCCCTACCAGCCCTCACTCACCTGCTTCTCTCAGCATACCCTACCAGCCCTCACTCACCTGCTTCTCTCAGCATCCTCTACCAGCCCTCACTAACCTACTTCTCTCAGAATCCCCTACCAGCCCTCACTCACCTGCTTCTCTCAGCATCCCCTACCAGCCCTCCCTCACCTACTTCTCTCAGCATCCCCTACCAGCCCTCACTCACCTGCTTCTCTCAGCATCCCCTACCAGCCCTCACTCACCTGCTTCTCTCAGCATCCCCTACCAGCCCTCACTCACCTGCTTATCTCAGCATCCCCTACCAGCCCTCACTCACCTGCTTCTCTCAGCATCCCCTTCCAGCCCTCACTCACCTACTTCTCTCAGAATCCCCAACCAGCCCTCACTCACCTGCTTCTCTCAGCATCCCCTACCAACTCTCACTCACCTGTTTCTCTCAACATCCGCTACCAGCCCTCACTCACCTGCTTCTCTCAGCATCCCCTACCAGCCCTCACTCACCTGCTTTTCTCAGCATCCCCTACCAGCCCTCACTCACCTGCTTTTCTCAGCATCCCCTACCAGCTCTCACTCACCTGCTTCTCGCAGAATACCCAACCAACCCTCACTCACCTGCTTCTCTCAGCATCCCCTGCCAGCCCTCACTCACCTGCTTCTCTCCGTCCACATCTATTCCTCCGTCAGTTTAAAAAATATATAATTTAGCCGTTACTGCGAGCGGGGATCCGGACCCAGAAGAGTCTTCTGTTAGATTTGAACACTTATTACATTGGAGCAGCGTGCAAAGCGAGCATTGTTGTTACATTGTATAATTTAATTTCCTGTTATAACCAAGAGCAGAGACCAGTCTGAGTAGACTTTGCAAGTTCACTGTCATGCAGCATCTGAGTGTCAGAGAGGGAAAATGGAGCACCGCTTCGCGACAGGCATGCTTGCAGCTTTACAGCAAAGGAAATGGCTTGTCTCTAGCCTAAGCGGTTAAAGAAAATATGACCCATATTACCAGAGATTACTTTTTTCTTTCTATCGGATTTCGCAAGGATTTTATATAATAAAAAAAAAACATGTGGGCCATTTTAAACTAATCCCAGGTCGCTAATTATTGGTTTGATAACAAACAAAGTTGTTCAGTCATGTTACCTAGCTAGCAAACAACCTTCTCCCTTAAATTCTGTTTGTTGCATAACGTTGTAAAAGTTGGGAGCAGTGTGTGTATGTGTGGGAGAGAGAGAGAGAGTGGTGTGTGTGTTTCTGAGAGTGAGGTAGATCGAGAGAGTGTGTGTGTGTTTCTGAGAGTAAGGTAGACCGAGAGAGTGTAAGGAAGGGTGGGAGAGTGTGTGTGTGTTTCTGAGAGTGAGGTAGACCGAGAGAGTGTAAGGAAGGGTGGGAGAGTGTGTGTGTGTCTGTGTAAACTGAAGAGTAAAGGTTTCATGCAGTGTTTTCCCCTTACTGATATAATGACAGATCGTTATGCATGTGTCACGGCCGTCGTAGGGAGGAGACCAAAGCGCAGCGTGATAAGCATACATTCTTCTTTATTTAAAGAATGAACACTGAACAAAACGAACAAAATAACAAAACGAACCGTGAAGCTAATATGGCTAGTGCAGACAGGCAACTAAACATAGAATAAGAACCCACAAATACACATGGGAAAATGGCTACCTAAATATGATCCGCTGTAACGGTCGTCTTGTGGTGAATGAGCGGACCAAGGCGCAGCGGGTGATGAATACATGATGATTTATTTCAAGACGAGCACGAAAACACTTGGCAAATTCAAAACAACAAAACGAACGTAGACAGACCTGAACTAGAGAACTTACATAAACACGAAGAACGCACGAACAGGTACAGACTACACAAACGAACGAACAAACGAAACAGTCCCGTGTGGTGCACATACACAGACACGGAAGACAATCACCCACACAAAGTGAGAACAGCCTACCTTAATATGGTTCTCAATCAGAGGAAACGTCAATCACCTGCCTCTAATTGAGAACCATATCAGGCAACACATTAAACCCAACATAGAAACACAATACATAGAATGCCCACCCCAACTCACGCCCTGACCAACTAAACACATACAAAAACAAGAGAAAACAGGTCAGGAACGTGACATCCCCAATCAGAGACAACGATAAACAGCTGCCTCTGATTGGGAACCAATTCAGGCCACCATAGAGATACATATACCTAGACTACCAAAACCCCTAGACATACAAAAAACCCTAGACAATACAAAACAAGCATACCCACCCTCGTCACACCCTGACCTAACCAAAAGAAAAAAGAAAACAGAGATAACTAAGGTCAGGGCGTGACAGCATGTGCATGTTCCTGCCATTCCTCCAGCCAAATCACAGCTAGGCCCCGGCAAATGTGAGCAAATCAGTCATTCTATGCAGTATTCTATTACACTGAACAGTGTGAAGTTACATTTAATGGGTTGTATTGAGTGTGAATTTCAGTGACAGGTTTTTGATGAGCGTTTAGAAAATGTGAACAAGTGTCCGAGGGACTGGGTGAACAGAATCCTAGGCCACTGATACTTGGCCTGGTATTGTATCATTTGTAAAATGTTGGTATCGTGACAACACTACTTCAATATGTTTCAGGCAATCACATTGCAGATTCTCTGAAGCCGTTATATAATACATGTGAAAAGATCGTCGTTAAGTGAAAGAGTAGACCAAAGCGCAGCGTGATAAAGATACATCTTCTTTAATGAAATGAAGACGAAACAAATACTTATACAAACTAACAAAACAACAAACTGACAAACGTGAAGCTATACAGACTAAGTGCTAACATGCAACATAGACATAGACAATTACCCACAACCTACCTAATGCCTATGGCTGCCTTAAATATGGCTCCCAATCAGAGACAACGATAGACAGCTGTCTCTGATTGAGAACCAATCCAGGCAACCATAGACTTACATAAACACCTACACTGAACACAACCCCATGAACTCTACAAAACCCCCTATACAATACAAACACAAACACCTAACTAAAATAATAAAGAAAACAAAGATAACTAAGGCCAGGGCGTGACAACATGCATAATTACAGATTTGTTTAATAATATCAATTACAGTCCTTCATTGCAGTTGTATTGTTTGTTCTAATCTACAGGCTTTTCAGACTGCCCAGAATGCTATGCATATCATAGGGTTCGAATTGGGCGCTCGACCAGAGCAAGGTGAGTTACAACACTTCACCCCCACCTTTAAATCAAATACATTATTACTATGTGATTGATCCATTTCAAGTTATAATTCTGAACCCTCCCTATAGACATCAGGATTGTGCTGCTGGGGAAAACCGGAGGAGGTAAAAGCAGTGCTGGAAACACCATCTTCGGACAAGATGATGTGTTCCTCTCAGACAGTTCCTCCATCTCCGCAACACAGATATGTGAGGCTCATACCAAGAACATCAAAGGCAGAAACATCACCCTGATTGACACACCTGGATTCTTTGACACTGACATCCCTGAAGAGGAGCTGAAACCTAAAATAGTTAAATGCATAACAGAGTGTGCTCCAGGACCACATGCCTTTCTCATCGTACTGAAAGTGGAACGGTACGAAGCCGTAGCAAAAATCGAGACATATTTTTCACCAGAGGCCTTCAAATATGCCACAGTCCTCTTCACACATGGTGACCAGCTCAATGGTTTGACCATTGAGAAGTTTGTCCAACAGAATGATGAACTGAACAAGCTTGTGGAGAAATGTGGAGGCCGCTGTCACGTGATCGACAACAAATACTGGAACACCAATCAGCAGGGTCAGTACAGCAACCAGTACCAAGTAGCAGAGTTACTCAACACCATAGAGAAGATGGTGAGAGATAACGGAGGAGGATGCTACACCAGTGAGATGCTCCAAGAGGTAGAGAGATTAATACAAGCAGAGATGGAGAGTCTTAGGAAGGAGTCAACGGGCCAGATGTCAGAGGAAGAGATGAGAAAACAGGCTAAAGAAATAGTGTGGAAGAAAAGCCTGATCAAACTCTCAGGGATATCAACAGGTGTTGTGGTAGGAGCTTTTCTTGGGGTGGCACTGGTGACAGGGATCCCACTCACACTCGCTACAAAACCACTGATTCATTTAGTCAAACGTCAGATGGCAGCTTCAATGAAAACAGTGCCAACAGTCGTGGCGAATGCTGAAGGACCAGTCATTGCAGGAGAGACAGTGGCCCTCATTGGAGTGGGTTCAGATATAGGCATAGGTGCAGGGGTAGTAGGCATAGCTGCAGGAGTTGTTGCTGGGACCGCTGCTACAGCAGGAGCATTAAGAGGAGGGATAGTAGGAGCTACTGCAGCAGAGGAGGCAGAGACAGTACAGGAGGCAGCAGAGAAAGCAGCTAGTGCTGTCTACCATGAAGCTAAGGGTATTTATGACCAAGCAGGACACCTTTTGAAAGGCTACAGTAACAGATCAGATGCAACTGGAGTCATGCATAAGAATCATACGTGGAATAATTGAAAGAGTGATGGCAAAGTATGTTTCAACATCTGACTAACTATGTAGACATCAGTCAGTTATATTCCACTTTTGAATAGCTTTTTGTCCCATTTATTTTTCTTTCTGTTTTGTAAAAAGCAGATTACTGGGTTATACATTCAGGGTTTTACATAGGTGTGTTCAAACTTTTGTCTGGTATTAAACTGCATTGGGGTTCTGGACCATGACCATCCATAGGCTTATGGTTCACACATGCGGTTGAGGGAGCAGGTTACCATTTATTGGGATGACTCACGTACTGGAGGCAGATTTGCAGGTTTGTCACTTGCTGGCACAGCCACAAAGTCATCCAATCGGATTCTAAGATTAACCATACCCTTAACCACATACACATGGTGTGATTTCAGTGTCAACAGAAAATGTATTTGAATTTGATCATTTTTTATTTGTATAAGGCACAAAGTAATAAAATCTGATTTTAAACCTAACCCTAAGTTTAACTTTAACCCTAACCTTAAATGTATTACAATATAGCCAGTTTTAATTTTGCGGCTGGCCCACCTAGCGGAGACCCCTCAGCAATGCTTCGAGGCCAAGATTCATACCATAAATGTCAACCTGCATCGAGCAACATGGGTTTTTTACTTGTAAATTCATTGTTGATTATTACAACAAAGCAATAATTGGACACAGAGAGTAATGTTCTTAACATTTATTCTAATTGGCAGCATTATCTTTTCTCCAGAACATGCATGCCATTTTAAATTAGATGTGATGGTTGTTTGACCTGAAACTATGTAATGCACTGAATGTGCTCAAGCTTCTGCGAATAATTCCAATGTATGTATCTTTAAACCTGCAAAAGGAAAATGTACTCTATATCTTTCATTTTTAGCTTTGAAAATGATAAAGGGGGAAAATCTTGCTTATGGCAAACTGGGTAACAGTGAGTGGTATATCTAAGCAACATAGTATCATTACAATACGTCAAAATAGTGACATTTAATCATTGTAGTTACATTGTAGTATCACCTATGCTTATAATATTACTGTACATATACACCGAGTATATCAAACATTAGGCACACCTTCCTAATATTGAGTTGCATCCCTCAATTCGTCGGGGCATGGACTCTACAAGGTGTCGAAAGCATTCCACAGGGATGCTGGCCCATGTTGACTCCATAGCTTCCCACAGTTGTGTCAAGTTGACTGGATGTCCTTTGGGTGGTGGACCATTCTGCTGAGCGTGAAAAACCGAGCAGCGTTGCAGTTCTTGACACAAACCAGTGTGTCTGGCACATACTACAATACCCAGTTCAAAGGCACTTCAATATTTTGTCTTGCCCATTCACTTGCAAAATGGCACGCATACACAATCCATGTCTCAATTGCCCTAACGCTTAAAAATACTTCTTTAACCTGTCTCCTCCCCTTCATCTACACTGATGGAAAAGGATTTAACAAGTGACATCAATAAGGGATCATAGCTTTCACCTGGATTCACCCAGTCAGTCTATGTCACAGAAAGAGCAGGTGTTCTTAATGTTTTGTACACTCAGTGTATGTCATCTAAGAGAACAGAGGGAAAGAACTTAGGGTTGTTTAGTCCTTGGTGTTGTAATTTTTTTTAAATATTACAAGTAAGCATTTGAAAAAGAAAAAACTATGTTTTCTTAACATTCCTATATATAAAAATGGAAAACATGTGTAATATGTCAAATGTGTCATTAGGATGTTGATCTATTTAATAAAATGAAGAAAGTAAGGTTAAGTGAGATTTTATTTATATAACATACACAATAATTATGTAATGCATGTGTTAGTTATTTGATTTACAAAATCAACAAAAAACAACCAACATAACGATCAATACACATTAATTATTACTTACAGAAAAAAACATTCTTAAAAAAGACAGAATTTTAATACATACAAAGATCAACACTAACATCATAATTGTAGTTATCGAATTACCAGACTTAAAGACTGACCCAATTAATACATATAATTACTGTAATTTACCACATGATAAACCATATTTATCAAATATATACTGTAATTTACTTACGGGGGAAAAAAACAATACGGGAAATCATCCATTTAAAACAGAGTTAAGTGTTTGGATTTTTAAAGTAGAGTGAGACTTGATGTGTTATACATATATTACTATATAATGTGTATACTCAAAGACTGTTGCACCGTATGATGACAAGATGGTACGGTCCAGGGTTAGAAGGTGTTCAGGATGGTACGGTCCAGGGTTAGAAGGTGTTCAGGATGGTACGGTCCAGGGTTAGAAGGTGTTCAGGATGGTACGGTCCAGGGTTAGAAGGTGTTCAGGATGGTACGGTCTAGGTTTAGAAGGTGTTCAGGATGGTACGGTCCAGGGTTAGAAGGTGTTAGAAGGTGTTCTGGATGTCATAAGGTGAATGCACCAATTTGTAAGTCGCTCTGGATAAGAGCGTCTGCTAAATGACTTAAATGTAAATGTAAATGTAAATGTGTTCAGGATGGTACGGTCCAGGGTTAGAAAGTGTTCAGGATGGTACGGTCCAGGGTTAGAAGGTGTTCAGGATGGTACGGTCCAGGGTTAGAAGGTGTTCAGGATGGTACGGTCCAGGGTTAGAAGGTGTTCAGGATGGTACGGTCCAGGGTTAGAAGGTGTTCAGGATGGTACGGTCCAGGGTTAGAAGGTGTTCAGGATGGTACGGTCCAGGGTTAGAAGGTGTTCAGGATGGTACGGTCCAGGGTTAGAAGGTGTTCAGGATGGTACGGTCCAGGGTTAGAAGGTGTTCAGGATGGTACGGTCCAGGGTTAGAAGGTGTTCAGGATGGTACGGTCCAGGGTTAGAAGGTGTTCAGGATGGTACGGTCCAGGGTTAGAAGGTGTTCAGGATGGTACGGTCCAGGGTTAGAAGGTGTTCAGGATGGTACGGTCCAGGGTTAGAAGGTGTTCAGGATGGTACGGTCCAGGGTTAGAAGGTGTTCAGGATGGTACGGTCCAGGGTTAGAAGGTGTTCAGGATGGTACGGTCCAGGGTTAGAAGGTGTTCAGGATGGTACGGTCCAGGGTTAGAAGGTGTTCAGGATGGTACGGTCCAGGGTTAGAAGGTGTTCAGGATGGTACGGTCCAGGGTTAGAAGGTGTTCAGGATGGTACGGTCCAGGGTTAGAAGGTGTTCAGGATGGTACGGTCCAGGGTTAGAAGGTGTTCAGGATGGTACGGTCCAGGGTTAGAAGGTGTTCAGGATGGTACGGTCCAGGGTTAGAAGGTGGTCAGAATGGTACAGTCCAGTGTTAGAAGGATATCAGGATGGTTTGGTCCAGGGTTAGAAAGTCATCTTTGGGATAGTGCAGTCCAGGTTTAGAAGATGCTCAGGATGGTATGGTCCAGGGTTAGAAGGTCGTCTTTGGGATGGGCGTACTCTAGTAGATTTGTGTATGTGAGATCATCTGTGGATCTGTTGGGGTGGTATGTGAATAGGAGTGGTTCAGGGTTTCTGGGATGATGTTGTTGATGTGATCCATGACCATCCTTTCAAAGCATTTCATGGCTACAGATGTGAGTGCTATTGGATGGTAGGCATTTAGGCAGGTTACCTTGGCGTTCTTGAACACAGGGACTATGGTGGTCTGTTTGAAACATGTAGGGAGACGTTGAAAATGTCAGTGAAGACACTTGTCAGTTGGTTAGCGCATGCTTTGAGTACACATCCTGGTAATCCGTCTGGCCCTGCAGTCTTGTGAATGTTAACCTGTCTTACTCACATCGGCTACGGTGTAACGGTTGTCGTCGGGAAAAAGCGAGGACCAAGGTGCAGCGTGGTACGTGTCCATAACGTATATTTTAAAACCTAAACTGAACATTATGAAATACAAAACAATAAATGTGAACATGAACGAAACCGAAACAGTACCGTGTGGCAACAAACACTCACACGGAAACAAACACCCACGAAACACAGGTGGAAAAATGCTACCTAAATATGGTTCTCAATCAGGGACAACAATAACAGCTGCCTCTGATTGAGAACCATATCAGGCCAAACAAAGAAATAGAAAATCATAGAAACACAAACATAGACTGCCCACCCCAACTCACGCCCTGACCATACTAAATAAAGACAAAACAAAGGAAATAAAGGTCAGAACGTGACATACGGAGCGCGTGATTACACAGTCGTACGGAACAGCTGGTGCTGTGTTACTTGCCTTGAAGTGAGCATAGAAGGCATTTAGCTCGTTTGGTAGGCTCGCGTCACTGGGCAGCTCACGACTGGGTTTCCCTTTGTAATCCATGATAGTTTGCAAGCCCTGCCACATCTGACGAGCGTCAGAGCCTGAGTAGTAGGATTCGATCTTAGTCCTGTATTGACGCTATGCTGTTTGATGGTTCATTGGAGGGTGTAGTAGGATTTCTTATTAGCTTCCGGGTTAGAGTCATGCTCCTTAACAGCGGCAGCTCTAGCCTTTTAGCTCAGTACATATGTTGCCTTGCGGCTGGACTTCTGGTTGGGATATGCACGTACGGTCACTGTGGGGACAATGTCGTCAATGCACTTGTTAAGGAAGCCAGTGACTGATGTGTTAAACTACTCAATGACATCGGATGAATCCCAAAACATATGCAATTGTGTGTGTTCCAGTCTGTGCTCGCGAAATAGTCCAGTAGCTTAGCATTGGCTTCATCTGACCACTTCTGTATTGAGCGCGTCACTGGTACTTCCTGTTTAATTTTTTTCTGATAAGCAGGAATCAGGAGGATATAGTTATGGTCAGATTTGCCAAATGGAGCTTTGTATGAGTCTCTGTGTAAAGGTGATCTGGAGTTGTCTTCAAGTTGCACACAGGTAGAAATGAGGTGAAACAGATATCATTTTTCTTGATTTAAAATCCCAAGCCACTAGGAGCATGTTCTTGTTTGCTTAGGGCCCTATACAGCTCGTTGAGTGCAGTCTTAGTGACAGCATTGGTTTGTGGTGGTAAATAGACAGCTAATATAGATGAAAACTCTCTTTCGGTAAATAGTGTGGTCAACAGCGTACAATGAGGTACTCTATGTCAAGCGAGCAAAACCTTGAGACTTCCTTAATATCAGGCACCAGCTGCTGTATACAGAGACACACCCCACCCACCCGATCTTACCGGAGGTAGCTGCTCTGTCTTGCCGATGCACGGAAACCCAGCTAACTGTATATTATCCATGTTCTTGTTCAGCCATGACTCAGTGAAACATAAGATATTACCATTTTTTATGTCCCGTTGATTGGATAGTCTCGAATGGAGTTCATCCAGTTTATTCTCCAGTGATTGCACGTTTTCCAGTAGAACAGCGGGTAAAGGCGGATTATCCACTTGTCAGGTATCCCGCTCGCTGACCTCTTCTTACGAATGATGGGGATTTGGGCCTGGTCCCAGAAGAGTAGTATATCCTTTGCATCAGACTCATTGAAGAAAAATTCCTCTTCCAGATTGAGTCGATTACTCGCTGTTCTGATGTCCAGAAGTTATTTTCAGTGAAAGGAAACGATAGCGGAAACATTACATGTACAAAAATTGTTAAAATCAATGCAAAAAAACCCACACAAAATAGCACAATTAGTCAGGATCACGTAAAACGGCAGACATCCCATCCAGCTCTATCGTTTAATGTCAATGTTCTAAATGGAGTGCCCCTAAGGACACTGTTAAGGTACTAACTTATTTGCAAGACAACTACCGGTATTCTTTAGTTACGTGTTTCACTCCAAACCCTTTAATTCCTCTTCTCCCCTGTCTGTCTGTCTGTCTGTCTGTCTGTCTGTCTGTCTGTCTGTCTGTCGCTCTCTCTCTTCCTCTCTCAGAGTTCACAGGACACAGCGCTTAGTGACCTGGCCAACAGCCTGCTGAGAACCAGCTGAGCTTCAGTCTCAAGCCTGCAAAGTACACTGGCTATAATCTTTACACTGTGCAGGCCTTGGTCAGATGCATTAAGGGAATGTGCCACCACGTACAGGCAAGACTGCCATGACGCTCCAACAGAACAGAAACTGTGCCAACACTTTTAATGCATTTCAGCTATGTAGTGTGATTTGATTCATTTAGTAGGTACCCCCATCCCATCATCGACCCTCCTCTCCACCACTCCACCACCTAAACCTCTCTCTCTCCCCCATAAATGTGTTCTGTGCCTTTATGTTTGTAACCAATGCTTTCCCCCCTTCATTCTAACAGTATTGTATGGCATCCCCATGCCCAGGATGATGGTGTGTCATATGGCTATTGTTGGGATTTATGTTTATGCATTATGGCCCGCTATCAAATTGTTTGAAGATGAATATTGTTTTGTTACATCTGCATTGTTTGTGTGTGTGTGTATGTGTGTAAAGATTGAGCAACATAGAGTGCCTTGATGCAAAAGCTGTGGTCAATCTGGAGAGGGGAGGGGTGCATATCTCCAGGCAAACCAGGGTGGGTAGGACACTGGACAATACCATATAAGGAACTGTTTGAGTGTAGAATCTGGGGTGAGACACAAGACGGATCTAATCTACCCAACGACCAGATGCGGACAGCTGGGAGCACCAAGAGACTGGGACCAGTCTGAGTGCCGGCGATAGGCTGAGCAAAGTTTAAACCACGCTCAGCCTCTACTGTGATAGGCCAACGGACGGGTTGGAAATATGGCTGTCATAGTATAATAACTGTTGTTTGCGCACATTCCAGAGTTCCCTGTTCTACCCTGTGCGGTGATACAGTGAACCCGTATATACGAAAATTTGCATTTACCATTTATCGCTTGAGTTTAATTAAAATACTTAAAGTATATTCGGTGACTCTGAATCACATTTTGTCCTGATACCAGATTTGAATTGACGCAAATCTCTTTCACTATGCCCAGGTCCATGGGCAGTGTTCATTTCAAAAACGCTAAACACCTATTTTTTTGTGCCAATTGACGAGACTATAACAGAATTAATATACCCATAATAACCTATAACTAAACTAAAATGAATTTACCATTCAGTTGACTGAAACTGGAGGAAACAAAATTATCTCTGTGACTAAAACCTAACTACTGAATGGACTTTTGGAGAGATTGAGAGCTTTTCAGTGATAAGCATAATTCAAATTAAAAGCACAGATGCGCAACGCAGTTCTGTTCAGCAGTGGGAAGAACGCGCCACACCCGGCACACACAGCCTAGCTTACATCAGCTGGTGAGCTGCGGGGGAGCAAGTGATGAGAGTGAGCAGACAGGCCTCTGATTATACACAGCGCGAAGGCGACTCTCTTGCTTCCCCGTAGCTAACCAGTCAACAGCAGCCTGGTTAAGAAACACAAGCTGCTTTAACAAATTAAAAATAAGAGTAGCATTAAGTTCAATAGTAAAACAACAGTCTAGCTATGTTTCTCTCCATCGAGTGTAGAAACAATTTTGAATTTGTAGTCTCTAACAACCTTTGCACTTTCCCTACTGCTTTTCATATCCAGGTTCTGCAGCCAAAGAACTATCCAAGTCTCCCTCTTTTCCTCTGGGAAAACGTTGTGATTCTATCACCTATAATACTAGAGCTATGGTTTTTTTCGTGCATTGCCGCATTTTACATTCATAAAGCATATTGCAGGCTCTATTCATGGGATTTCTATCTGCGACATTCAAGAACGTTTTGCAACTGAAGGTGGTCCTGGTACTATTGCTGACTCCGACTTCTACTCTGAGCACAGGGGACACTAGGCAAGTGAGATAGTCCAATGTCCCTTTGATTGCCTGCACATCATGGTTCACCAGCAGCCCCAAACATCTAAAGCAGTGGTCACCAACTGGTCGATCTCCAAGGCGTTCCTAGTTGATCACCTAACATTTATGTTAAAAAAACTACAATAAAGCCTTGCGTTCCTATGTTTTTATTCGTTTCACAGTGTTGGCATTAGGTGCACTTAATTCAGCAGCCCTAGCGCCGGGAAGGCAGAGTGTTCCCATTTTTTACCTTTTCATGTGTCTGAATGTAGAAAGCAAGCCCAGAGAGCCAATCAAGTTCACCTATAGGCCTACTGATGGTCAATATGATGGCTCAGATCACCATGTCCACAGTTTCCTAGAGCCTTATGCCCCGTGTTCACTAGCAAGCGGTGCCACGCGGTGAAACAAATCAAATCAAATGTATTTATATAGCCCTTCGTACATCAGCTGATATCTCAAAGTGTTGTACAGAATTCCAGCCTAAAACCCCAAACAGCAAGCAATGCAGGTGTAGAAGCACGGTGGCTAGGAAAAACTCCCTAGAAAGGCCAAAACTTAGGAAGAAACCTAGAGAGGAACCAGGCTATGAGGGGTGGCCAGTCCCAGGAGATTATAACAGAACATGGCCAAGATGTTCAAATGTTCATAAATGACCAGCATGGTAAAATAATAATAATCACAGTAGTTGTCGAGGGTGCAGCAAGTCAGCACCTCAGGAGTGAATGTCAGTTCGCTTTTCATAGCGATCATTAAGAGTATCTCTACCGCTCCTGCGGTCTCTAGAGAGTTGACTGGGACTGACTCTAGAGAGTCTGGGACAGGTAGCACATCCGGTGAACAGGTCAGGGTTCCATAGCCGCAGGCAGAACAGTTGAAACTGGAGCATCAGCACGGCCAGGTTGACTGGGGACAGCAAGGAGTCATCATGCCAGGTAGTCCTGAGGCATGGTCCTAGGGCTCCAGGTCCTCCGAGAGAGAGAAAGAAAGAGAGAATTAGAGAGAGCATACTTAAATTCACACAGGACACCGGATAAGACAGGAGAAGTACTCCAGATATAACAAACTGACCCTAGCCCCCAGACACAAACTACTGCAGCATAAATACTGGAGGCTGAGACAGGAGCGGTCAGGAGACACTGTGGCCCCATCTGATGATACCCCCGGACAGGGCCAAACAGGAAGGATATAACCCCACCCACTTTGCCAAAGCACAGCCCCCACACCACTAGAGGGACATCTTCAACCACCAACTTACCATCCTGAGACAAGGCCGAGTATAGCCCACAAAGATCTCCGCCACGGCACAAACCAAGGGGGGGGCGCCAACCCAGACAGGAAGATCACGTCAGTGACTCAACCCACTCAAGTGACGCACCCCTCCTAGGGACGGCATGAAAGAGCACCAGTAAGCCAGTGACTCAGCCTCTGTAATAGGGTTAGAGGCAGAGAATCCCAGTGGAGAGAGGGGACCCGGCCAGGCAGAGACAGCAAGGGCGGTTCGTTGCTCCAGAGCCTTTCCGTTCACCTTCACACTCCTGGGCCAGACTACACTGCTTCCTATTCATTTTCAATGGAAGAGAAGCGGAGAGGGCGGGGGACCTTTGGGCGATGCAAAGGTGGCATGGGATGCAGGGAAAAAGTTAAACTTATCCCAACTTTATGCAAATCACCAGTTGCGACCGCCAGGCGATGACCAATCATATTGAGTGGTTTCCATGACGAATTTGACGCAATGCGACCCAAGGCTGGAGACTTTCTTCAGCAAAGATGGCTGACAGAAATACTAGGTTGGAAGCAAATGTAAGTAATTATAACGGCATAGCAAATCATGCAAACATTTACAGTTCATAGGAATATGTTAGTTAATGTAGAGACATCCAATTATGCATATTTTTGGGGCATTAAGTTAATTTACGAACATCGCGATTTAGCAAGCTATCTGACTAGCTAACATTAGCCAGCTAGCTGGCTAGCTTTATGGGTGTTGTGACATTAGTATTGTAGCGACCCGCACAGACAGCTGTGTGTTATGTGTTAGGCTAGTAGGTGGTTGTGTTGTACTGACCAGTACCCAGTGTTCGCGGGGTCCGACATGTCAATCAACCTGCTATCTGCCAAACATGGGAATGCCTGGAATGCTCTGATGCCGGGCATCCTGGCGGTTGGCGGTGTGGCGTGGAGGGGGGTTGGGCAGGGGGATGGAGCATTGGAAGTTAAGACCAGGTTTCGCCTTTGTTCTCTCTCTTACGTCTGGGCTTCACAAGAGAAGGTCACGATTGGCTTGTGGGTTATCTGTCATTTATTTGGCGTGTGCTACGGCCCAAACGGTAGCCTGTGTAAAGTTGGTTTAATAAACCGTCAATTTGCAAACTCAAGCCTCTGTCTGGACAATTGTTCATTTATGATCTAGTCAGGTCATTACAGTATGACATCGCAATTCTGGTTGTTTAATGTTTTAGGGACTCCTGAAACAACCAGCAAACCAGGCTGTTGTTTTGTTAAACAGTGGATGTAATGAATCTAGCTAGCTAAAGCATTTACTGCAAATTTAATGTACAATTTTGTAAGTTTGCCTTGCTGATATTTGACATGCATTGCAGCTGAAGTAAAGTAGCTAGCAAACTATTTTCTTGCTTATTGTGCAGTGGAGGATAAAAATACCTGTATGCCTATGGGTGTGTAGCTAGCTATGTAGCTGATATGTGTATGGACCCTAAAACGTTTGGTATACATGTTAGTTCAGAACCTAGCTGCGAACCTCATCTATCATAGCCAGTTGTATCAACTTCAAAACAGTCTGAATGACATGAATGAAGAATATGGATTGAGTAGAATATAGTATAACTTTGTGTCAAGGATACAAGTCGTACTGTATATACATGTAGCTATTACCATTCATGAGATCCCCACATTGTAGCCTGTACATTTAATGTATTCACTGATCATGTACTCTACCTTGGCAAATACAGGTGCAGTTCAGATATGAATGTCTGTGAGATTATCTTTCAGTCATATCCAATACCAGTATCAAATTCCAGTCTTTGAATGATACTCTGTCTTCATGTATGTATTGCAATTATACACTCCAACAGGGTTTACCCTGGACCTGGTACATCAATGGTACACATTGTAACTATGCAATAGACTACAAACATGATTTAACTAGATAAAGGCTGATTTGTAATTCATATATACACAAATAGAAAAAAAGTATAATAAACAGTACACAACACTTCCTATGCATCATGTAAATACTCTAAAACCGGTTCATCTCAATATCTAATTTCCTTCATCTGCATTGATCTGATAAACACAGGACAGGTGTACTGTAGTATTTCATCAAATGAGAGACTTAATGTCAACCTGTTGAGAATGTGAAATGCTTTATTGAAACACGTTCATTATCCAAGTGTTATAAATACATAAAACATGCATTGTAAATATTATAATTGTAATATTTTATTATAAATACAAGTTCAATCTGTAGGGGAGAGAGGGATGAAGTGAAGGAGAGACTGTTATTGAGAAAATAAGGTAGTTACAGAGACAGTGTTCAATAGGAATCTGTGTGTGTGGCCTCACCTGGTGTCCACACTAAGTGGCTGCATAGTACTTTATGCTGAGAAACATGCACAGACACATGACAAACAATATAGCGTAGTTATAGAAATAATGATGTATCTTACTATTCTCAATGGTTGGCCCTCTTGCCTATTATTTGAAGGTGGAAGGAGCCACATTTATACACCTGAGCCTGCTTACTGCACAACACAATCCATCAATCAGATTGATACACGAGTGTGTATTTGTGGGATATAGGGTGTCTAATTGTAAAAAAAAAAAAAAAAAAATCAAAATGACTGACTTAAAATAGCCTGTTTTCTTTGTACAGACATCACACCCTTACCTAAACAGCACCCTTACCTAAGAAGTAGAGATCAAAGGGAAATTGAATAACTGCAGTTGGCATAGTTAAGTAAATGGAAGAATACTCTTATTGCAATGTGGATGGCTCCTAAAAGAGCCTTTGGTTGAGCACTGTGTAGTCTATGATGCTTCCAGGGAACAACACCCTCTTCGAAGAAGTAGGAGGTGCAGATCTCCTGCACACGGATTGCCTCTCTTGCTGCGTTGTTGGACCCCATCCTCGAAACATGCAGCAGAGCAGCAGACTTCTCCTCTGGGACACGGCGGCGAGCTGTAGATCCCCTCCTGGTCCTCGAATCCATCCTCATGAAGTTATGCAGGAAACAGGTAGCCTTCACACGCCTGACTTCCTCCAGGAAGCTGTCCCAGATGGAGCTGGTCACCCATCCTTGCAGTGCCCTACACGGTAACTGTAGGCAATAGTTTTGAAGGAATCTCCAGTTACAAGGTATCTGTAGGAATATGGAAGATAATGTCATTATTAGACTTTTACACCACCAGGTCATTGTGGATTACTAAAGTATAATATCCCTTGTAACAAATCATGATAACATTGGATTGATGGATGCATGTGCACACACATGTGCATGTGTAGCATGTGACAATAACAGGATCATATCAAGGACAGCATCACAAATGAATACATAAATACCACTTGAAGCTTGATGATGAGTTGATCATTTGAATCAGCTGTGCAGTGCTACGACAAAAACAAAAATGTGCACCCCTTTGAGTCCCCATGACCAGGACTGAGAACCACTCCTCTTCATCTGCAGACAGGCTTTCAACAGCTCTCTGTATCTGATGACAGAAAACCTCACAAGATACAGACTTCATTATATTCAAATTTGACCGCACTGAATATTACGTTACTATCATCTCTGTCTTCACCTCTAGGGACTGGAACTACACAAAAATATCTGCCCTATCCAGAATAGCCTACTCTCTCACTTTGACATTTGGGGCTGCTATCCTTTCCCCTCCTCCATTGCTGTTAGCTAGCTACCTACAAATGCATGTTGAGTTTTTTTTACAGTGATAAATACATCAAGATAGTTAGCTAATATGAAGTTAGGTAGCTGGTGATATTTTATTCACTTTTAGCTACGTAGCTATCTATACAGTATGTAAAGTTGGCCAGATAGATAGCTACGTTAGCAGCTGATTTGAGTTAGCCTGCACTGAAGCTAGTTAGCTAATAATACATTGTTTTTTAAAACATTTTCTAAATGTATTTACTTACTTGAATAGGTTATCCCAGCCATGTGGACGATTAGAAACAAGGCAGCAAAGTTTGTTTGTCACCAAAGCGTTTTAGAGCACATTACTATTTAACTATTTACCCATTTAATAACCAGACCTTCATACAAACTTGCTACAGTGGCTTGCGAAAGTATTCACCCCCTTGACATTTTTCGTATTTTGTTGCCTTACAACATGGAGTTAAAATAGATTTTCGGGGGGTTTGTGTCATTTGATTTACACAACATGCCTACCACTTTGAAGATGCAAAATATGTTTTATTGTGAAACAAGAAATAAGACAAAAAACAGAACTTGAGCGTGCATAACTATTCACCCCCCCCCCCCCAAAGTCAATACTTTGTAGAGCCACCTTTTGCAGAAATTACAGCTGCAAGTCTCTTGAGGTAAGCTTGGCACATCTACCCACTGGGATTTGTGCTCATTCTTCAAGGCAAAACTGCTCCAGCTCCTTCAAGTTGGATGGGTTCCACTGGTGTACAGCTATCTTTAAGTCATACCACAGATTCTCAATTGGATTGAGGTCTGGGTTTTGACTAAGCCATTCCAAGACATTGAAATGTTTCCCATTAAAGCACCCGAGTGTTGCTTTAGCAGTATGCTTATGGTCATTATCCTGCTGGAAGGTGAACCTCCGTCCCAGTCTCAAATCTCTGAAAGACTGAAACAGGTTTCCCTTACGAATTTCCCTGTATTTAGCACCATCCATCATTCCTTCAATTCTGACTAGTTTCCCAGTCCCTGCCGATGAAAAACATCCCCACAGCATGATACTGACACCACCATGCTTCACTGTGGGGATGATATTCTCTGGGGGATGAGAGGTTTTGGGTTTGCGCCAGACATAGCGTTTTCCTTGATGGCCAAAACGCTAAATTTTAGTCTCATCTGACCAGAGTACCTTCTTCTATATGTTTGGGGAGTCTCCCACATGCCTTCTGGTGAACACCAAATGTGTTTGCTTATTTTTTTTCTTTAAGCAAAGGCTTTTTTTCTGGCCACTCTTCTGTGAAGCCCAGCACTGTGGAGTGTGTGGCTTAAAGTGGTCCAATGGACAGATACTCCAATTTCCACTGTGGATCTTTGCAGCTCCTTCAGGGTTATCTTTGGTCTCTTTGTTGCCTCTCTGATTAATGCCCTCCTTGCCTGGTCTGTGAGTTTTGGTGGGCGGCCCTTTCTTGGCAGGTTTGTTGTGGTGCCATATTCTTTCCATTTTTTAATAATGGATTTAATGGTGCTCCATGGGATGTTCAAAGTTCAGATATTTTTTTAACAACCTAACCCTGATCTGTACTTCTCCATAACTTTGTCCCTGACCTGTTTGGAGAGCTCCTTGGTCTTCATGGTGCCGCTTGCTTGGTGGTGCCCCTTGCTTGGTGGTGTTGCAGACTCTGGTGCCTGTCAGAACAGGTGTATATATACTGAGATCATGTGACACTTAAATAAAGTCCACCTGTGTGCAATCTAACTAATTATGTGACTTCTGAAGGTAATTGGTTGCACCAGATCTTATTTAGAGACTTCATAGCAAAGGGGGTGAATACACATGCACGCACCACTTTTCTAAATATACTGTATATTTTTGAAACAAGTAATTTTTTTCAATTCACTTCACTAATTTGGACTATTTTGTGTGTCCATTACTTGAAATCCAAATAAAATGCAATATAAATAACTGGTTGTAATGCAACAAAATAGGAAAAACGCCAAGGGGGATGAATACTTTTGCAAGGCACTGTATATGTATATAATTTTTTTTAGCTAAACTAGGAACCTGCTCTGAATGACTAGCAGTGGTGACCCATCATTCAGGGCAGGTAAGGCAGAACCCCCTTTTTTGAGCCCCACATTTTTTTGCAAAACATATTTTTTGGGGGGGGGGGGGGCTTGCCTGTTTTGCATGTTATTTTGGCATTGATACGTGTCACATATCAGTTCGCAAACAATGTAAAAATAATATATATCATTGAGTTAATAAATCGGTTTTCTTGAGTAAGGCAGCTCCAAAATGCAGGTGTTGTAGCCTAGCTCAGTGCTTTCTGTGGTGGTGGGGCATGCCAGCAGAAAATAGGGAGCATTGCGCCGTGATTGGCTCAGTGTTTTATCACTTATGGGGACTTTACGTCACTGCCAAGTGTAAGAAGAGACATTGGAAATTCTAGCTGCTGCCATAGATGTGCCCATCCAAGGCTCAAGGTAAATGACCACAGATAAAATGACGTCAAATCACGTTATATGTACAGTAGCTTTGATTGGACTGATCATGTCAACATCATACTTTTACAATCTTAGCTAGCAGTCATCATCATGAATCAAGTCGACAATCTACTGGAAAATACGTTTTAATCCTTGTCCTTTGAAGAGAAATAATGAACAGAAATTATAGATAAAACATATCAGTGCTCATCGGCCATTGGACTTAAACATTACACAACAAGTTGGAAATCGCAAATTCAATGAGTGGTTTGGAAGGAATCAATGACAGTGGCTGTGTGGTCCCAAATCTGGGATTAAGGGTCTCTTTTCCAAGTTTCATGCTGTCAATGAAGCATGTCTTGTGCCACGCTCAAAACAACTGTTTACTCGGTCTGCTGTGCCACCTTTCTGTTCAAATGAGCCGAGCACAACAATGTGAGTCCAACATTTTTTTTGTATGCTACTTCATAAATTATGTAATATGCCAGGGAGATATGTATAATGTAGCTAAGAAAGTAATACTAATTTTATGGTGTGTAGTACAATGTTAGTAGCCCATGTGCCTCATCCTAATAATTTAGTCTATTTACCCCTCTTCATTTTTCCTACTCTTCTGACTGTTCTAATGTAGCCTATAACCGGCCCTAACAGTTTGTGGGCACCGTTTGTCACCGTTATAGTGCAATTAATATATTGTTTAGTGTTGTGGCTTTGCTGGCATGCATTACACTTTTTTTGCACCACCAAAATTTACAAGCTAAAATCGACACTGTGGGTTGCCACTGCGTGTGTATCAACAATGGTCCACCACCCAAAGGACATTCAACCATTTTGACACAACTGTGTTAAACATTGGAGTCAACATAGGCCAGCATCCCTGTGGAACGCTTGGGACACCTTGTAGAGTCCATGCCCCGACCAATTAAGACTGTTCTGAGGGCAAAAGGGGATGCAACTCAATATTAGGAAGGTGTTCCTAATGTTTTATACACTCAGTGTATATTTTCCCCATCCTACACTTGACAAGCTGTTTCCTATTCCACCACTTGGCACTGTGATTATGCGGACATTTACGCACACTCTCAAGCAAACGTTCATATCGATAAATCTCACACTTTAGGTGGAAATGATCCCATGTATGGTTTACATACAGATTTCGGCTTATAGGTTCTTCAAAAGGTTATTCGAGGATCCATTAAAAGGAATTATTTGAAAAGCTTATAGGGGTTCCCCAACAGTTTCAATTTGAAGAACCCCTAAAGGATACTCCCGGAACATTTTCTTTTCAAAGTGTACACATGATTGATAAATGAGGCCCCTGGAACGTACCATCCTGATGAATTTCAAATATATGTCTGATTCTAGGCATTCAGTTTCATATACACTACTGTTCAAAAGTTTGGGGTCACTTAGAAATGTCCTGGTTTTTGAAAGAAAAGCAATTTTTTTGTCCATTAAAATAACACGAAATTGATCAGAAATACAGTGTAGACATTGTTAATGTTGTACATGACTATTGTCACTGGAAACGGCAGATTTTTTATGGAATTGGTACATAGGAGTACAGAGGCCCATTATCAGCAACAATCACTCCTGTGTTCCAATGGCACGTTGTGTTAGCTAATCCAAGTTCATCATTTTAAAAAGCTAATTGATCATTAGAAAACCCTTTTGCAATTATGTTAGCACAGCTGATAACTGTTGTTCTGATTAAAGAAGCAATAAAACCTGCCTTCTTTAGAATTGTTGAGTATCTGGAGCATCAGCATTTGTGGGTTTGATTACAGGCTCAAAATGGCCAGAAACAAATAACTTTCTTCTGAAACTCATCAGTCTATTCTTGTTCTGAGAAATGAAGGCTATTCCATGCGAGAAATTGCCAAGAAACTGAATATCTCGTACAACACTGTGTACTACTCCCTTCAAAGAACACTGCAAAATGCCCCTAACCAGAATAGAAAGAGGAGTGGGAGGCCCCAGTGCACAACTGCGCAAGAGGACAAGTACATTAGAGTGTCTAGTTTGAGAAACAGATGCCTCACTAGTCCTCAACTGGCAGCTTCATTAAATAGTACTCGCAAAACACCCGTCTCAACATCAACAGTTAAGAGGCGACTCAGGGATGCTGGCCTTCTAGGCAGAGTTGAAAATAAAAAGCCATATCTCAGACTGGCCAATAAATCAAAGATTACGATGGGCAAAAGAATACAGACACTGGACAGAGGAAGATTGGAAAAAAGTGTTATGGACAGACAAATCTAAGTTTGAGGAGTTCAGATCACAAAGAAGACCATTCGTGATACGCAGAAAAAATGACACCATCTGTCAAGCATGGTGGAGGCAATATGATGGCCTGGGGGTGCTTTGGTGGTGGTAAAGGGGAGATTTGTACAGGGTAAAAGGGATCTTGAAGAAGGAAGGCTATCACTCCATTTTGCAACGCCATGCCATACCCTGTGGACGGCGTTTAATTGGAGCCAATTTCCTCCTACAACAGGACAATGACCCAAAGCACAGCTCCAAACTATGCAATAACTATTTAGGGAAGAAGCAGTCAGCTGGTATTCTGTCTATAATGGAGTGGCCAGCACAGTCACCGGATCTCAACCCTATTGAGCTGTTGTGGGAGCAGCTTGACCGTGTGGTACGTAAGAAGTGCCCATCAAGCCAATCCATTTTATGGGAGGTGCTTCAGGAAGCATGGGGTGAAATCTCTTCAGATTACCTCAGCAAGTTGACAACTAGAATGCCAAAGGTCTGCAAGGCTGTAATTGCTGCAAATGGAGGATTCTTTGACGAAAGCAAAGTTTGAAGAACACAATTATTATTTCAATTAAAAATCATTATTTATAACCTTGTCAATGTCTTGACTATATTGCCTATTAATTTAGCAACTCATGTCATGTATGTTTGTATGGAAAACAGGGCCATTTCTAAGTGACCCCAAACTTTTCAACGGTAATATTCCTAAAAGGGGCGTTAACATGGCTTCCATAGAATGTTGTAGTGTCATTTAAATGCTCATAATGCAGACCCTCAATGTCCCACCTTTCTAAATGCATGGCTCTGGACTGTACCATCTTGTCATCATACGGGTACAACAGTCTCTGAGTTTAAGTAGTAGTATATGTATAGACCCCTTCAAGTAAGTCTTACTGTACTTTTAAAATCCAAACATTTTAGTCTGTTGTAATTGATGATTTCCAGAACGGATTTGAATATTTTCATTATGTCAATTACAGCAATGATACAGGCTACAGTTTATTTGATAAATATTTTTTATCATATACACATATTGTAAATTACAGTATATTTGATAAATATGTTTAATCATTTTCAGGTGGTAAATTATAGTAATTATGTTTGATTAAATATTACTGATCACTTACATTAAATTACAGTCATATGTTTGAGAAATATTATTGAGAACTTAAGAGTTATATTTTTGTAATTTATTGGGTCGATTTTTAAGTGTGGTGTTTCTATAATTACAATTATGTTTTTGTTGTATTATAATATTTGGATTTTAATAAGTAATACTTCATGGGTATTGATAATTATGGTTGTTGACTTTTTGTTACAGATTTGGTCAATCCAATAACTAACACAGGCATTACATAAATATTTTCTAGAAATGATAGGTGTAATTAAACAGTTTAAGTATATTTAAAACTCTAAATGTGTATGTCATACCAATGAAATCTCACTCAACCTTATTTACATTTGGATTATTTCATTTAAACAAAATGTGAAAATCCTAATGACATATTTATGGTTAATATGCATGTTTCCCGTTTTTAATAATTACTACAAATAGTCATGTTTAGAAAATATTGAGAGAATTATTTCTAAATACTTTCATGTAATATTTCACTTTTTAAAATATAAAATCAATGACTAAACAACCCTAAGTTCTCTCCCTCCTGACATACATGTACATTAAGCATAGGTGATACTACAATGTAACAACAACTGTTAACTGTTACTATTTTGACATATTGTAATGAGACCATGTTGCTTATATATATACACACACACACTCACTCACTCACTCACTGCTTTCCAGTTGGTTATAAGCACATTTCCCCCCCCTTTAGTATTTTCAAAGCTCAAGATTCAAAATATAGATGACATGAACTGGCATTATTTGCAGAAGCTCTCACATTCAGAACATTACATCGTTTCAGTTCAAAGAATCAATATATCTAATTGAAATATGCATGATCTACAGAAAATGCATTACTGCAAATTAAATTAAATGTTCAGAACATTTACTCTCTGTGTCCAATGAATGGGTCATATTTGATTTGCTTTGGTGTAATAATCATTACAATGAAGTCAAAGAGTATAAAACCCATGTGTCTCTGCTCCAGCTGTTTAAACCATAAGCCTATGGATTGTCATGGCCCAGAAATAAATACTATGCAGTTTAATCACAATCATCTTCTAGTGCTGTTGAAGTGACCATGTTACCATATCATGAGTCATGACCGCAGTAAAATTCCCAACTCGCTAACAATCATCAGATGCTCTACTGTTCCTCTAATTACTCTGACATCAATGCAAATACAATTTAAAAAATCACACCAAACACATCATCAAAACAGTATGTGCTTTTAAAACTCATCTCACTGTGATTGATCACTTTGACGAAAGAGGTTCAACGACAGGTTCAAACTGAATGGAAAACATGGATGTTGTTTCAAAGCCTAACACAATGAAATGGACAGCGCTAAGGTAATGATTAATTTAAAATAACCTTGTGCTATTAGAGCTTATGCATACATAAAAGCCTATATCTGAGCCCAAGCCTGAAAAAAAAAAACTGAATTAAAATAATGATTGTGCCGTTATACATAGCCTACCACATTATGCATGGCAGAATAACATTTTAAAACAGTAATAATATGTCTTTGGTACTATCCTATTCGAATTCAGAGTTAGCCAACAATTAAAGGGAATGTGTACAGGATTTTGAATATCCTAGAAATCGTTTTTTTTCTTTCTTCATAACAAGAAGTTAATAGGTTTACGCATTACGATTAGCTACAGAATATCCAGCCCAGTCTCACATTCAATTCGCGCATATATGTACAAAATGTATTTCAGCAGATTTCGTGCGTTTTTGTGCATTTTTGTGGTGTTTTGGGGTGGTTCAATTCGTTTGAAAATACACGAATTTCTGTGCTACTTAATTCGTGCGAGAAGACACGAATTTAACCAGTAGGCGACATAAGCCATAGACGCGATCGCCTGTATTTATTTATTTTACGTTATGAATATATAGATATTTTGTCTTTTTTTAACCATATAACCATAAGAGGTTATATATATATTGTCTTTATTTAATCCCTATTAAAACATTGTGGTTTTATGCCTATATGTACTGTTTTCCATTTTTCTGAACAGACTTTTCAGTATAGAATGAATGTAAGCAATGCATGATGGTTAATGGTGTTTTATTCGGTTGTAGTTCCATGTATTTCTTAAAAAATAAACGTGTAAACCATTTTTATTTAACAGAATGTAACTGAAAATACAATGGCAGCCTTGCCATTGTCCATCAATAACAAAACATTTTTTTTTCGTATAACATTTGGGGAAACGTATGCAGTCATTGTAGTCTTACATTTTGTTGGCCAACCAAAATTACCAAAACGTTAACCCGTAATAAGGCTAGGGTGGCTGAGTGTAAATACATGGCTCTGAGTGTAGCACCTTTTCACTAGAAACGTTCTTGTGTTCAAATTACCGTCAGTGCGAAATAGCTAGAAACCTTTCGTATTTCCACTTGGCTGCACCTACGGTTACGATAACGATAAATCAAGTGCAATACCTGCGTCGACCTGTGTCGAGCAGCAAAACACCGGAAAGCTTCTAGCCTACCGGAAAGTTACAAGAAGAACAAGAATAGTTACCTCATCCGGTCATGTGACACTCTGGATGCCCCCTAAAAGCAATTTCAACCGTTTTGAAAAATGACGCCTGGTAACCCCAAAAAAATACCAGGTGCACGAAAAGTTTGGACTTAGAATATTTTTTGAAAACCTCCATAAATCACTCAGGCCATTGACTCGAGAAGAAAAAACATAAAATATTTTCCAGAAGAAAAAACAGAATATTTTTTGAAAACCTCCATAAATCACTCAGGCCAGCACCCATTGATTTGGGGCGGTAGTATAGCGCTCCCAGAGCGGGTATGGAAGTCTGGATCCCCCCTAAAAGCATTTAAGGCTCTGTGTGTCTTTAAGCACCATACTTTTTCACTCCGTCCTTGCTGTGTGTGTGTGTGTGTGTGTGTGTGTGTGTGTGTGTTTGTGTGTGTGTGTGTGTGTGTGTGTGTGTGTGTGTGTGTGTGTGTGTGTGTGTGTGTGTGTGTGTGTGTGTGTGTGTGTGTGTGTGTGTGTGTGTGAGAGAGAGAGAGAGCTTTTCTTTGACATCTGTTTAGCGAAATTACTGATTTACAGTTCATGACGGTTGACCGATTCACACATTTAGTTTTGGAAAGATCTGACCTTTTTAAACCTTCGAAACAGCACCTATGACCCCATTTTAAGGCACTTCCGGTTGGCACAGGAAGCTATAAGTAAATACATATCCTGATCGGGGTATGCTTGTACAGAATCCTGAGTTTTAAGTCTATACGTTAAGAACTGACTGATTTACACAGGGTTGAATGCACTATATATCACAAACTGCTGGTTGGGTATGGCAAAACACTTTTAGGGTGATTTTATCACTTCCGGTTGCTCCAGGAAGCTTAGAATCAACACAGGTAGACCTCATAGTGGCTTGATGGATTGTCATTGAAGACAGGTTCATAAGACATTCATAACCCACATAGGCTTCAGGTTGAATTTAGGGGTGCAGGCAATGTGTTCCTATGGGGTGAGATGTCATTGTAAACTGTTTGATGTAAACACCTTCTTTTAACTGTTAAGGGCTAATGCCACACGGTCAAGGTTAGGCTTGCACAGAGACCTTAGGAACGTTCCTTAACAGTTCTCTCTCTGTCTCCCAAAAGCAAAAAGACTTGAAATGTAGGTCAAGGGTCATCTTCTTGTCACTGTCGCTGCGCTCAGACCGAGCAAGCTACGGTCAAGCGGGGCATCTCGTTGAACTCGGCACGGCTATGGTGATGTCATTTTTCGTGGTAATTTCAGAATGCTATTTTGGTGTTTTTTCACTGTTGAAACATATTGCAAATGCACAAAAGTCAACTAGCAAGTCAGTGTCCATCAGCCAATTAGATATTTTCAGACACCAAACTGATACCATCTGACTCCAAACTCACTTTTTCCAACTCGTTTAGAAGCCAACTATCACATATTTCAGAGCAGGCCCAAAATTCACAGCGCCTTCCATTTAAACCATAATAAAACAAATAATAGGTAGTTATGTTCTAGCTGCGGGTCCAGTTCTCACATTATGTTTAGCCCTATGTGAGGTGACCTCGAATCCCAAGTTTCGGCTCGATAGGTCATTCGGTGCCCGAGCAAAACCTTAATTGGTGCTGAAATTCCACTTTTTTCCATGCCTTGCTACGGGGTCCTTGAATGAGCTATCGGACAGAAATGTCGGGGTCCGTCTCTATGGGCCGAGCCGGTTTCAATGCACCTAGTCGTGCAACTCTGGGACTTTTCTAAATGTCACCATTTTGTAATGCTCAAAATGAATTGAAGTCAATGCAAATGCACCGAGGCTTTTTATCGGTCCAAGAACCTTCTAGAGCCACATAACTCACCGTGCTTAATCGACCTGAGCTCTAGAACAGGTTTGTAAAGTTTCAGAACTCTAGGTCTGACGGTTCTTTAAAAGTTCAAACAAAAGTAACTATTGCAGGCACTGTCTGCCTCTAAGCCCCTCAGTGTGTCACTCCATCCTTTCTGTGTGGGTGTGTAAATTTTTCCTTGAAATCTGATGGGATGAATGACTGATTTACAGTTCATGAGGGTTTCCTATTCACATATATTAAGTTTTGGAAAGATTTGACTTTTTTAACCCTTCGAAACAGCCCTTTTGACACCAATTATGGCACTTCCGGTTGGCACAGGAAGCTGAAAGTAAACACATATCCTCATTGGAGTGGGCTTTTACAGAATCCTGAGTTTTAAGTCTATACGTTAATAACTCACTGATTTACATAGGGTTGAATGCACTATTTCTCTCAAACTGCAGGTTGGGTATGGCAAACACTTTTAGGGTGATTTAACCACTTCCGGTTGCTCCAGGAAGCTTAGAATCAACACAGGTAGACCTCATAGTGGCTTGATGGATTGTCATCGAAGACAGGTTCATAAGGCATTATTAACCCACATAGGCTTCAGGTTGAATTTAGGGGAGCAGGCATGTCTCCTATGTGGAGACATGTCATTGTAAACTGTTTGATGTAAACACCTTCTTTTAACTATTAAGGGTTAATGCCACACGGTCAATGTTAGGCTTGCACAGATCGGGAGGACCTTAGGAACGTTCCTGAGGTCAAATTGTGCTTCTAACCTTAACGGTTCTCTCTCTGTCTCCCAAAAGCAAAAGAATATGAAATTGAGGTCAAAGGGTCATTTGGGTCCTTCTTCTTGTCCCTGTCGCTGCACTCAGACCGAGCTAGCTACGGTTAAGCGGGGCATCTCGTTGAACTCGGCACGGCCTGGAGATAATGGCAATGCCATTGCAGGCTATGTGTGTCTTTAAGCACCGTACTTTTTCACTCCATCCTTTTATCCCCTTTTCTTCGTGGTATCCAATCGCTAGTATTTACTATCTTGTCTCATCGCTACAACTCCCGTATGGGCTCAGGAGAGACGAAGGTCGAAAGCCACGCGTCCTCCGAAGCACAACCCAACCAAGCCCCACTGCTTCTTAACACAGCGCGCCTCCAACCCGGAAGCCAGCCGCACCAATGTGTCGGAGGAAACACCGTGCACATGGCCCCCTTGGCTAGCGCGCACTGCCCCCGGCCCGCCACAAAAGTCGCTGGAGCGCGATGAGACAAGGATATCCCTACCGGCCAAACCCTCCCTAACCCGGACGACGCTAGGCCAACGGACCTCCCGGTCGCGGCCGGCTGCGGCAGAGCCTGGGCGCAAACCCAGAGACTCTGGTGGCGCAGCTAGCACTGCGATGCAGTGCCCTAGACCACTGCGCCACCCGGGAGGCAGATCTGACCTTTTTAACCCTTCGAAACTGACCCTATGGCACCATTTGAAGGTACTTCCGGTTGACATAGGAAGCTGAAAGTGAACACATATCCTCCTTGGGGTAGGCTCTTATATAATGTTGAGGTTTAAGTCTTTATGTTAAGAACTGACTTATTTACAGAGGGTTAAATGAGTGTGTGTTATTTCATAAAATCACATAAAATCACAGAAATCTGGCAGAGCTTCGAGACCCACTTAAAAAATGTTCGTCTGAACACACTGCAACTGGATCTGTAATTTTTTTTGTGAACATGACCAATTTGTCAATGTACGATTTATCTTAAATTACGATAGATAAATGGCTGGTTCTTTTTTTCCTGACACCGTATGCTTATGTACTTTGACGTGAAGCGGTCAAATTAGCACCCTACTTTGCGTTTTTGACCTTTAATCCCAGAAAAATGGCCATAACTCAAAAAGCGTTGAGGCCTCGACGCCATCTTGTTCGGGGCCAACTGTCCATTACGTCTTCGAAATATTTTCCGTTTAGGAGAAAAGGCCACATGCATTTGCAATGTGCTTGTGCATTTGCAATATTATTTATTTTCCCTCTGGTGGGAATTTCCGAGACTGCGGAAAAATGACCAAAATTTGTTATTTTTATAAAACGGAAACCGAACGTCTGAGAGATTTAGTTTGATGACTTCCTGAAAGATCTCTCCCCCGCGCACGGCCCGACGCCGTCCACGAATTTTAGAAACGTTGCAGGACGTCTAGTAAGGGACCTTACATTTGCAAGTGGCTTTTCTCACTAACCATATGGCGAGTGCTAAAATGTTCCCTTAAGGTATGGAAAGGCCTTGGAAAGGCCATAAGTGTAAGCCAACATAATTCATTATTTTACATTCACATGTAATACATGCATTATGAAGAAAATGGTGTAATTTAGGCTCCACGAAATATGAAATGGGTTATGAAGAAAATCGTGTATGGTTGCCTACATGACAAAAAGGCGTTCTGATTACAAGTGCACCAGTATCCAAAGTATTAAGCGAAATCAAGCACAGAAAACAGCATTGGCATTAATAAAACAATATTTCCCACGAATTAAGTCGCACTTAAATGTGCGTCTTTTCTCAAAAATTCTGTTCAGCAAGTCTAAAACAGTACATATAGGCATACAACGACACATTTTAAAACATGGTTAAACAAAGACAACATTTCTGTATATTCATGGCGTTGAATTAGCCATTAAGAAGAACAAAAATGAAAGACAAATTATCGCGTCTACATGGTTGTTGCAACGGCTTCTTTTCGCACGAATTAAGTAGCACAGAAATTCGTGTATTTTCGCACGAATTAAGTAGCACGGAAATTCGTGTATTTTCAAACGAATTGAACCACCCCAAAACACCCCAAAAATGCACAAAAACGCACGAAATCTGCTGAAATACATTTTGTACATATATGCGCGAATTGAATGTGAGACTGTGTTGTTGAATACATCCACAGGTACACCTCCAATTGACTCAAATTATGTCAATTAGCCTATCAGAAGCTTCTAAAGCCAATTTTACAAGCGGTTTAAAGGCACAGTCAACTTAGTGTATGTAAACTTCTAACCCACTAGTGAATTATTAGTGAAATAATCTGTCTGTAAACAATTGTTGGAAAAAATTACTTGTGTCATGCACAAAGTAGATGTCCTAACCGACTTGCAAAACTATAGTTTGTTTACTTGAAATTTGTGGAGTGGTTGAAAAACGAGTTTTAATGACTCGAACCTAAGTGTATGTAAACTTCCGACTTCAACTGTATTTTATTCACATACGTATTGAGACCCTTTGCTATGAGACTCGAAATTGAGCTCAGGTGCACCTTGTTTCCATTGATCATCCTTCAGATGTTTTTCCAACTTGATTGGAGTCCACCAGTGGTAAATTCAATTGATTGGACATGATTTGGAAAGGCACACATGTCTATATAAGGTCCCACAGTTGACAGTCCACGTCAAAAACCAAGCCATGAGGTCCAAGGAATTATCCGTGGAGCGCCGAGACAGGATTGTGTCAAGGCTCAGATCTTGGGAAGGGTACCAAAAAATGTCTGCAGCATTGAAGGTCCCCAAGAACACAGTTACCTCCATCATTCTTAAATGGAAGAAGCACAGAACCACCAATACTCTTCCTAGATATAGCCACCCAGCCAAACTGAGCAATCGGGGGAGTAAGGCCTTGGTATGGGAGGTGACCAAGAACCCGATGGTCACTCAGACAGAGCTCCAGAGTTCCTCTGTGGTGATAGGAGAACCTTCCAGAAGGACAACCATCTCTGCAGCACTCTACCAATCATGCCTTTATGGTAGTGTGGCCAGATGGATGCTACTCCTCAGCAAAAGGCATGACTGCCCACTTGGAGTTTGCCAAAGGGCACCTAAAGGAGTCTCAGACCATGAGAAACAAGATTCTCTGGATTGATGAAACCAAGATTGAACTTTTTGGCCTGAATGCCAAGCATCACGTCTGAAGGAAACGAGGCACCACTCATCACCTGGCCAATAGTGTCTGTACGGTGGCATGGTGGTGGCATGGTGGTGTGGGGATGTTTTTCAGCAGCAGGTACTGGGAGACTAGTCAGGATCGAGGGAAAGATGAACAGAGCAAAGTACAGAGAGATCCTTGATGAAAATCTGCTCCAGAGCGCTCAGGACCTCAGTATGATGGCGAACCCAATGACCCTAAGCCAAGACAACGCAGGAGTGGCTTCGGGACAAGACTCTGAATCTCCTTCAGTGGTCCAGCCAGAGCCCGGACTTGAACCCAATCGAACATGGAAAGACCTGAAAATAGCTGTGCAGCGGCGTTCCCTATCCAACCTGACAGAGCTTGAGAGGATCTGCAGAGAAGAATGGGATAACTCCCCAAATGCAGGTGTGCCAAGCTTGTAACTTCATACCCAAGAACACTTGAGGCTGTAATCGCTGCCAAAGGTCCTTCAACAAAGTACTGAGTAAAAGGTCTGAAATCTTATGTAAATGTGATATTTCCATTTTTTTTTCTCTAAAACTCTGTTTTTGCTTTGTCATTATGGAGAATGGTGTGTAGATTGATGAGGGGGGAAAAAACAATTTAATTCATTTTTGAATAAGGCTGTAACGTAAAGAAAATGTTGAAAAAGTCAAGGGGTCTGAATACTTTCCAAATGCACTGTATATCAGCTGTGTCTATGAACCCCTCCCGCTTCTGAACTGCCTGACACAGAGTGCACAGCACGGTCAGAGGTGAGGTGACTTGGTATGGTCAGCATGAAATATTATTAAAGAGATGCTTTCCATTGAAATAGAGATGTAGTCCCAGAGTTAATGATCCAAGGTCAGTTTTGTATTTCACCACTATGATGACTGCCATAGTGTCAGAATTAAAAAGACACCAGGCTTTATCATGCCATCTCTCTCTCCATCTGTCTGTAGGTATGTTTTGTTGTGTGAGAAGACGCCAACACCCTGTCCCGTTATCTCCACCTCACTGGGGGCCCAAGGCTGGTTAGGAGAAACCGCTAGAGACCCTATTATGTAATTGTGATAAACTGAGAGAATACAAAGTTTAGTAGCACAGTAAATCATGACTCATATGCTGTCTTCCATGCTCCTCTGTTCTTATATCTTTCCCTTCCTGTCTTTTGAGACTCTCTGGGACCTCCTATTTCTTCCTCACTGTTATTATAATGCACACCAGATGTGCATTGTTGTTCAGATTGAGCTTGTATTTATAATATTATAATACTTAATGCATGTATTATGTATTTATAACACTTGGATAATGTTATTCTCTACTATAATTGGTTCACATTCTCTACTGGTTGAAATGAAGTCTTTAATTTGATGAAATACTACACCTATCCTGTGTCCTCAGATCAGTGCAGATGAAGAAAATGAGATGGTGAGATGAACCTGTTTTAGAGTATTTACATGATGCATAGGACGTGTAGTGTACTGTTTTTCATTCTTGTCCTGTATGAATTACAAAATTAGCCTTTAACTATATTCTACTCAATCCATAGGATTCATTGATGATATTCAGAGTGTCTGAAGTCAGTACAACTAGCTATGATAGCTGAAGTTCATAGATAGCTAGCTAATATTGACATTATAATATTGATATGTACAGTCATGTGTGTAACAGTCATTTTCTGCTATTTCTATGGATTCATGTTTAACTAGTGGAAGCAATTAAAACCACTGTTCTTAACTAATATTTATGCTATGCTTTTTAAGGTCCATACACAGATTGGCATCCATAGGCATTGTAACGCTCGTCGTTGGAATGAGAAGAGGAGGACCAATGCGCAACGTGGTAAGTATCCATTTTAAATAAGAATACTTGAACAATGAACAAAAACAATAAACTGACAAGCGACCGAGACAGTTCCGGACCCCCCTCCACCATAGTCTTAGCCCGCTTAAGTGGCGTCTTAGGCGCGGCGACCCTCGCCGCCGACCTTGGACTGGGGACCCTAATAAAGGGCACCACTTGACTGAGGGGCAGCTCCGGACTGAGGGGCAGCTCCGGACTGAGGGGCAGCTCCGGACTGAGGGGCAGCTCCGGACTGAGGGGCAGCTCCGGACTGGAGGGCAGATCCGGACTGGAGGGCAGATCCGGACTGGAGGGCAGATCCGGACTGGAGGGAGACTCTGGCAGATCCGGACTGGAGGGAGACTCTGGCAGATCCGGACTGGAGGGAGACTCTGGCAGATCCGGACTGGAGGGAGACTCTGGCAGATCCGGACTGGAGGGAGACTCTGGCAGAATCGGACTAGAGGGAGACTGGCAGATCCGGACTGGAGGGAGACTCTGGCAGATCCGGACTGGAGGGAGACTCAGGCGGCTCCTGACTGACGGGCGGCTCAGGCGGCTCCTGACTGATGGGCGGCTCAGGCGGCTCAGGACAGACAGGCGGCTCAGGCAGCTCAGGACAGACGGGCCGCTCAGGCGGCTCAGGACAGACGGGCGGCTCAGGAAAGACGGGTGGCTCAGGCGGCGCTGGACAGGAGGGCGGCTCAGGCGGCGCTGGACAGGAGGGCGGCGCTGGACAGACGGGCGGCTCAGGAAAGACGGGCGGCTCTGGAGGATCCGGACTGGAGGGAGGCTCTGGAGCGTCCAGACTGGAAGGACACACAGGAGACTTGGTTCTTAGAACAGGCACAGTACTCACCAGGTTGGAGAGATCTACTGGAGGCCTGGTCCTTGGAGGAGGCACAGGATAGACCGGTCCGTGGAGGCACACTGGAGGTCTCGAACTAAGGACCTGCACAACCCGTCCTGGATAGATGTTGATTTTAGCCTGGCACTTGCGGGCGCAGGCACAGGACGCACTGGGCTGTGCAGACCAACAAGAGACACAGTGCGTAGGGCTGGTGCCATATAACACGGACCGAGGAGACGCACTGGAGACCAGATGCGCTGAGCAGGCTTCATCGCACCTGGCTCGATGCCCACTCTAGCCCGGCCAATACGAGGAGCGGCAATGTAACGTACCGGGCTAAGCACACGTACTGGAGACACCGTGCGCTTCTCCGCATAACACGGTGCCTGCCCGGACCACCTCTCTCCACGGTAAGCACGGGGAGTTGGCTCAGGTCTCCTACCTGACTTAGCCACACTCCCCGTGTCCCCCCCATACATTTTTGGGGCTGCCTCTCGGGCTTCCTTGCCAGCCGTGTTCCCTCGTAATGCCGGTTCCCTTTTCCTGCTGCCTCCGCTCTCCTGGCTGCCTCCACCTGTTCCCATGGGAAGCGATCCCTACCAGCCAGGATCTCCTCCCATGTGTAGGATCCCTTGCCATCTAGAATGTCCTCCCATGTCCATGAGTCCAGAACTCGCTGCTGCCCGCTACCACGCTGCTTGGTCCTTGGTTGGTGGGTGGTTCTGTAACGCTCGTCGTTTGAATGAGAAGAGGAGGACCAATGCGCAGCGTGGTAAGTATTCATTTTAATAAGAACACTTGAACAATGAACAAAAACAATAAACTGACAAACGACCGAGACATTTCCGTATGGTGAAACACAGACACAGAAAATAACCACCCACAAAACACAAAGGAAAACAGGCTACCTAAATATGGCTCCCAATCAGAGACAACGACTGACACCTGCCTCTGATTGGGAACCATACTAGGCCAAACACAGAAATAGACAACCTAGACATACAACATAGAATGCCCACCCACATCACACCCTGATCAAACAAAACATAGAAACATTCAAAGCAATCTATGGTCAGGGCGTGACAGGCATACAGGTATTTGTATCCTCCACTGCACAATAAGCAAGAAGATAGTTAGCTAGCTACTTACCTTCAGCTGCATTGCATGGAAAATATCATCAAGGCAAACATACAAAATTGTACATTCAATTTGCAGTAAATGCTTTAGCTATCTAGATCCTTTACATCCACTGTTTCACAAAACAACAGCCTGGTTTGCTGGTTTTCTCAGAAGTTCCTGAAACATTAAACAACACAAATTAAAATGTCATACTCATGTCACAACACCCATAAACTAGCTAGCTAGCTGGCTAATGTTAGATAGTCAGCTAGCTTACTAAATGGTAAAAAAAAAATATATATGCATCATCTTTTGTCTCTGTATTAACTAACATATTCCTATTAACTGTCATTTTTTTGCATGATTCACTATGGGGTTAAAATTACTTCCATTTGCTTCCATCCTAGTAATTTTGTCAGCCATCTTTGCTGAAGAAAGTCTCCAGCATTGGGTCGCAGAGCGTCAAATTTGTCATGGGAACTACTCAATATGATTGGTAAATGCCCAGTATTTGCAGCTGGTGATTTGCATAAAATTTGGAAATGCTGAACTTTTTCACCACCTCCCGCGCCATGTTCACGCAGCCCAACCGACCCCACCCACTCCCCTTCTCACCGCTTTCCTTCCATTGATAATGAATGGGAAGCTGTGTTTCACCTAGAGGTGCAACCCCTAGTGTACATGGGCCGTAAGCTTAGCCAGCAGTCAGGAACATGTGGTAAATTTGTCAGTTACCAGCATGCAGACATAACAGGCCTTTCACAATACTTAAAATACAATTGCGGGAAAACACAGGTTGGAAAGCAAATTCTAAAAGATGGCGCCGAAGAACATGGCTTTTACATGGTTTTACATTCTCCCAACCAATTGTGCTATTTTGTTATTTTTTTGCGTTTTGTGTACCTTATTTTTTAACTTCTTGTGTACATAATTGTTGCTGCTGACGGGCGTGCTCGCTGAAGTATTTTAGGGATCCTTTAAAAAAGATGAGGGGTGGTCGTTTGACCGCGGACCCATTACGGATGCAGGCAATGAGGCAGTGATCGCTGAGATCCTGGTTGAAGACAGCAGAGGTGTATTTAGAGGGCACGTTGGTCAGGATGATATCTATGAGGGTGCCCATGTTTACGAATTTAGGGTTGTACCTGATAGGTTCCTTGATAATATGTGTCAGATTGAGGGCATCTAGCTTATATTGGCCGGGGTGTTACGCATATCCTAGTTTAGGTCGCCTAACAGTACAAACTCTGAAGATAAATGGGGGGAAATGAATTCACATATGGTGTCCAGGGCACAGCTGAGGGCTGACGGTGGTCTATAACAAGCAACAACAATGAGAGACTTATTTTCTGGAAAGGTGGATTTTTAAAAGTGGAAGCTCGAACTGTTTGGGCTCAGACCTGGATAGCATGACAGAATTCTGCAGGCTATCTCTGCAGTAGATTTCAACTCCACCCCATTTGGCAGTTCTATCTTGGCGGAAAATTTTGAAGTTGGGGATGGAAATTTCAGAATTTTTGGTGGCCTTCCTAAGCCAGGATTCAGACACGGCTAGGACATCAGGGTTGGCGTAGTGTGCTAAAGCAGTGAATAAAACAAACTTAGGGAGGAGGCTTCTGATGTTAACCTTTTTGAAACCAAGGCATTTACAGTTTCAGAAGTCAACAAAAGATAGCGACTGGGGAATAGGAATGAAACTGCGAGCTACAGGGCTTGGGTTAACCTCTACATCATCAGAGGAGGAGTAGGATAACGGTACGGCAAAACGCTATAAGAACTGGTCATCTAGTGCGTTGGGGACAGAGAATAAAAGGAGCAGATTTCTGGGCATGGTAGAATAGTTTCAGAGCATAATGTACAGACAATGGTATGGTAGGATGTGAGTACAGTGGAGTAAAACCCTTGCGTTGAGTGACGATGAGAGAGGTTTTGTCTCTGGAGGCACCAGTTAAGCCAGGTGAGGTCTCCGCATGTGTGTGGGGTGAGACAAAAGAGCTATCTAAGGAATTTTGAGCGGGACTTAGGGCTCTACAGTGAAATAAAACAGTAAGAACTAGCCAAGACAGCAGTAGACAAGGCATTTTGACATTGGAGAGAGGCATAAAGCAAACACAGGTGTTGATCAGGAGAGCTAAGACAACAACGGGTAAATGGCGATGAATGGGCAGAGCAGGTTAGTTAGGTACATACAGGACCTGAGTTCAAGGCTGGGGCCGACAGGTAAACAAAATGAGGTACTGTGTTATTGAAACAGTCCAGGGGGCATCAGCTGAGTAGCCGAGTGATCATAGGGTCAAAAGAGCAGCAATAGATGAGTCAGGGTGTCGTTCGAAAGTCACTACTATGCTAAGCGAGCAGGGGACACAGCGTTCAGAAAAGCTAGCAGGCCGGGGCTGGTAGATCGTTCTTCGGCGACATCGTACCAGAATAGCCTGTGGAGACCCCCTCGGACGGTTACGTCAGTAGACCAGTCGTGATGGATCGGCGGGGCTCTGTGTCGGCAGTAAAAGGGTCCAGGCCAATTGGCAAAATAGGTATTGTATCTCAAGAATTGGCTGAAGGACCTCTTCGGCTAGCCGGGAGATGGGCCTAGCTCGAGGCTAGCTCCAGGCTAACTGGTGCTTGCTTCAGGACAGAGACTTTAGCCAGGAGTAGCCACTTGGATAGCAGCTAGCTAGCTGCGATGATCCAGTGTGAAGGTTCAGAGCTTGCGGTAGGAATCTGGAGATTTGGTCGAGAAAGCAGTCCGATATGCTCTGGGTTTATATCAAGCTGTGCAGACTGTCAGGAATTGACCGGGCTAAGGCTGGCTGATGTCCGAGTTAACGGTGATGACCGCTAGCAGTGGCTAACTGACTACTAGCTAGTAGCTAGTTAACTGGCTAGCTTCTGATGGGGGTTCCAGTTTGAAAGTGTAAAAAATAACAGATCCGTACCACATTGGGTGAGGCGGGTTGCAGCAGAGTATGTTCAGTCCGTAGATTGAGATTAAAAAGAGAAATTGAGTAAAAAATATAAAAAATATATATGAAATAAATACAAAGAAAACGATATATACATGGGACGGGACAAGACAAACAGACGTCTGACTGCTACGCTGTCACACCCTGACCTTAGTTATCTATGTTTTCTTTATTATTTTGGTCAGGTCAGGGTGTGACGAGGGTGGGATGAGGGTGGGTGTGCTTGTTTTTGTCTTGTCTAGGGTTTTTGTAGATCTAGGGTTTTTTGTAAGTCTAGGTAATTGTAGGTCTATGGTGATCTGAATTGGTTCCCAATCAGAGGCAACTGTTTATCGTTGTCTCTGATTGGGGATCCTATTTAGGTTGTCATTTTCCCTTTCGATTTGGTGGGTTCTTGTCTATGTGTAGTTGCCTGTCAGCACTCGTTTTATATAGCTTCACGTGCGTTTTGCTAGTTTGTTTTGTGTTCTTTCTTCATTAAAAGAAGCATGTTTGCATATTACGCTGTGCCTTGGTCTCCTCATTACAACGGATGTGGCATGTGGAGTATAACTGCAGTTCGAGTGGAGTACACTTCAGTTATTCCGCAATTACTGCGTCCAAAATACCTCAGTCGACTGTTAATGCACTTTTACTGCAGTTGCAATCTTTTTTTGTAAGGGACACTTTGAAAGGCGCTGAATTGACAAAGTGATCCGCTTGATCGCGTCCAAGGTCTATGGTCCCAAGTACAATACAAAAAAAATATATTCCATTTGCAAGAAGGGGTGGTCGCGCGCGTCATCTGTCAGGTGCGTAGGTCGACAAGTTCACAGCAGTTGTGCTGTTCGAATCAAACTGATTTGAGCGCTTGTACAGTAGCTATTATAAGAAAGCGATTAGGCTACTTTGGATTACAATATGGCAGTTTACAAATACCCCGTTTTCTTCGAGGTTCACAGTCTGGATCCAGCACAGAAAGACAAGATAGAAAAGTACTTTCAGGTTCGCCGTAAATCTGGTGGTGGAGACTGCGGACCGATACACAATGTTGGTGACAACGTTTACAAGATCTCATTTATTGACCGGACAGGTATAGAAATATTGAGTTTACTATTTGAACTGTACTTGAAACTAAAGGTGAAACGTAAAAAAGTATATTTACATGTTTTCCTGTCGATAATTGTGTAACAGTTTCACTTTCATATTTAAAGCTGGACTATGCAGAAATCGCTCCACCGTTTTTTTGTTAAAGTTCTAAAAGTTAGCCTAATTTCAGTTTGTGACAAAACAAACATGAATAGTGTAGAGAATCTTTGTAGCATCTAAACCACTGTGAAATATGTTTTCCACAAGCAAAAATATTTTATTTTCATCTGTTTGAAGCTGGTGCACAAAACTGAAAGTAAAAGAAGCAAAAACTACACGAAAGAATGAGACGCATAGAAATAGCACAAATAGAACAGATCAACCTCTTCTTAAACTTGCTTTCAAACGCAATGATAAATCTATAACTCACATTTCTATGTGAATTTGGTTGTGTCCCCCAAAACGTTACATATTGCCGTTTTAAATTAGGCTGCATGCTGTGCATGCACATAACACACCTGGCTCACTTCACCCTTGTCTCTGTGAGAACATAACTTATAGAATTTAAATGGTAGTTCACCCAAATTAAAAATGTACTTATTGATTTCCTTACCCAAGAAACAGGGTATGGACAAGGTACACTACATGACCAAAAGTATGTGGACAACTGTTCGTCAAACATCTCATTCCAAAACCAGGGGCATTAATATAGAGGTGCCTCCACTCTTCTGGGAAGGTTTTCCACCAGATGGTGGAACTTTGCTGTAGGGACTTTGTTCCATTCAGCCACAAAAGCATTAGTGAAGTCGACACCATTCTGTATACCTCTGGCCCTTCGTTGGATACTGTGTTAACTAACCTCCAGACGAGCTTCAATGCCATACAACTCTCCTTCCGTGGCCTCCAACTGCTCTTAAATGCAAGTAAAACTAAATGCATGCTCTTCAACCGATCGCTGCCTGCACCTGCCCGCCCGTCCAGCATCACTACTCTGGATGGTTCTGACTTAGAATATGTGGACAACTACAAATACCTAGCTGTCTGGTTAGACTGTAAACTCTCCTTCCAGACTCACATTAAGCAGCGCCAATCCAAAATTAAATCTAGAATCGGCTTCCTATTTCGCAACAAAGCCTCCTTCACTCATGCTGCCAAACATACCTTCGTAAAACTGACCATCCTACCGATCCTCGACTTCGCCGATGTCATTTACAAAATAGCCTCCAACACTCTACTCAACAAATTGGATGCAGTCTATCACAGTGCCATCCGTTTTGTCAACAAAGCCCCATATACTACCCACCACTGCGACCTGTATGATCTCATTGGCTGGCCCTCGCTTCATACTCAACGCCAAACCCACTGGCTCCAGATAATCTACAAATCTCTGCTAGGTAAAGCCCTGCCTTATCTCAGCTCACTGGTAACCATAGCAGCACCCACTCGTAGCACGAGCTCCAGCAGGTATATCTCACTGGTCACCCCCAGTGAGATAATTCTTCCTTTGGCCGCCTCTCCTTCCAGTTCTCTTCTGCCAATGACTGGAACGAACTGCAAAAATCTCTGAAGCTGGAGACTCTTACCTCCCTCACTAGCTTTAAGCACCAGCTGTCAGAGCAGCTCACAGATCACTGCACCTGTACATAGCTCATCTGTAAATAGCCCATCCAATCTACCTCATCCTCATACTGTATTTATTGATTTATCTTGCTCCTTTGCACCCCAGTATCTCCACTTGCACATTCATCTTCTCCACATCTACCATTCCAGTGTTTAATTACTCTATTCTAATTACTTTTCCTCCATGGCCTATTTATTGCCTTACCTCTCTTATCCTACCTCATTTGCACATGCTGTATACAGTATATAATTCATTTTCCATGGGTCTATTGGAAATAATAATAGGATGTGTTGTCAAAACAAATGAATGCATTCAAAAGTGAAAAAAAGATTATTCATTAAAGGGTAAATTCTTTTCACCCTTTGAACATTTTGAGATTTTGGGGCTTCGTCAAGCAACTAGTTACCAACAAAAAAAACTATTTACTATGATGTCTGTGTTATTGTGGAGCCATGAAAAAATTATCTATTTGGAATAATAATAATGTGCAGCCAAACTGAAAATGTTGACTCTGTAGTGCACTTTGTGATAAATTTAGATTCCAGTCAGTGTCTCTGTACCAAGTTGAGTCTCATCTTTCAGATTCAATTGGAATTGAGTTGATAGCCTAGCATTACAATGTTAGAGCCAAAAGTCTGATGGCACCGTTTCCCATATCGCCGGCCGTTCTTACTGTAGGTTGTACCCGTAAATCAAATTAGCTCAAACGCTAATTTCTCAGCCCGTTGAGTATCACAGACACACTTTTTTAATATGAATAATAGAACAATGTTCATGTTGCTATGGATGAAATGTATCAAAATAACTGTTCAAAACGTGAAAAACATACAAAAGCGTATATTTTTGAACATCAAATTTAACTATAAATGTGTGGGGGAAAAAATGTTATACTTATTTTGGGGAAATAAAACAATTTCCTTGAATTACAAAAGTTTAATGAAATATGTTACTGCTTGACAGTGTCTCTTTACAGTGATTACACATTTGTGGTAAAAAAAAATGACCGCATTTGGCGCTTTTAAGATAAAGATATGTTGGCACTTTTAAGGTTGTTATTTCTATTATCACTACTACTACTATAATAACAATAACTTATTATGATGCTGTAACTCTATATTAATTTACTCCTCTAGCCTATTTATCATTTAACTCCTCAAGTCCCGGAGTGAATTCAAAAGGCTTAATGAATACAGTTACCAAATATTATTATTATTATTGTTGCTGTTATTGTTTTTACTACTACATGACAACAACAACTCATTATGACTGTGTAACTCTTCCAGTCCAGGAGAGGGTACTTCAGAAACCTAATCATGTGTTGGAGATGCCTGGAGGACCTCTCTCCCTCACTCTGAGAGACAGCCTGGAGACTCCACACACAACAATCTCCACAGTCAGCAGTCAGGTGAGGCCAGACTATACAGTACATCTGCACCTATATAGTGCATGCTTAGTCACATAACTTGTTAGATAAAACATTTATCTTACATTATATGAGGTCAAAACACACATTGTAATTGCATCCCAGTAAACACATATTGTGGATCTGTCTGTCAGGTAATGACTTTATTATCCCTTCAAATGAGGTCAAAATAGTCTGCATTGATTTTATTGCATGTTTGATTGATGTGATGTTATGATGAGTAAAAAATTAATTTACAATATGACAAATGACAAGAACATACATTTTAGCCAAACGAATCTGTACTAAACTAAATGGACAATACCAAACCAGTTGCTAGATTTATCAGATAATCCAGACACAGCTGTACAGTCAACCTACAATAATAAATGAATAATAAACGTAGATAGAGACAGACATAATAATAATTAAGAGTGGAATTGCCCAGGACTTACACCTTTTTTCTCTGACTCTAGAGTCACAAGTCCCTCCCATTCCATCCCTCCCTCCCTGTCCAGACATCGCCACCTGGTGGCCTAGAGCATGAACTCCATCTAGACTCCTACCTCCTGAGATACCTGAAGGAGAGCCCTGGGGCTGGAAGAGACCTGCAGCAGCAGCTGTCCTCTCTGAGCTGCTCTGTCCACCTCTACCCAGAGGAAGGGAGGGCAGTGGTCAGAGGCTCAGGCCAAGCTGGGTCATGTGGAGATGGGGTGGGACCATGGAAGGCACAGGTAGAGAGACTGTTCAAACAGCTCCAGGAGCGGTACAAATGCCACTATGAGGTAGATCCACGTAAGCGTCAGTCTCTGCTGCAAAGAAGTACCCTGGGTTTGGAGGATGTGAAGGTTTACTGCGAGGCAGGGGAAGGGTTTGCGGTGGTGGTTGGGGAGGGGCCCGAGGTCCAGGCCAAGCTGAAGGAGCTTGAGGCCTTCCAGTCTCAGGGTCTGAGCTCCTGGAAGCAGGAGAAGACCAGCACCACCTGTCAACTTGGACAGTCCAAGCTCCGTCTTCTAGGGAAAGTGATAGAGAAGGATCTAGGTGAGGTTGTTCCAGGGGTGAAGGTGACACGCGGTGACTCCGGCCAGCTGGAGCTGATGGGTTCAGCAAGTGAAGTCTGGACAGCCAGAAAGTTGGTTACAGATAAGATCTCTCTGGTGCTGGAGCGGGTGGTGCCTGAGGTGTCCCTCCACCTCCTGTCCTTCCTGAGAGAGCAGTATGGGAGGCCTCGGAACCTGAGCAGTCTGCTGGGGTTGGGACACCATGTGGAGGTAGAGCTGGGGGATACAGAGCTCCGTCTGTTCTCCCTCTCCTCTGGGAAACTGGACCAAGCTGAGAAGGATCTCCTAGTGGAGTTTGGGGAGGAGAAGATTGACATGCCCAACGGTGCTCTCTCGGCTGAACTGAAGTCCAAACTTGAGACAAAGGTGAAGGAGATGAACCAGAGCAGATGCCAGGTGGTAGCCAGGTTTGGTCCTGGGTGTAGAGTGCAGCTGCTTGGCCACCTGAAGCAGGTTCAGGAGCTGAGGGAGGAAATTGGGGCCTTTTTGAAAGACCAGTCCAGTGTAAGAGTTGTGGGACGTCCTCAACAGAACCATGGTGGCGCAGTCGGTGAAGCAGGCGCCGGACCAAGACCTAACGAGACGGTCGCAGCCACCAGCTATCACCTCCACGGGGGGCTGCATGTAGTTGTTTGTCAGGGTGACATCACCAAGGAACGGGCAGACGCACTGGTGAACGCAGCCAATGAGTATCTGGATCACGCTGGGGGCGTGGCTGCAGCTCTGAGCCGGGCAGGGGGGCCTGAGGTACAGCAGGCCAGCAGGGATCTGGTTAGGCAGATAGGGAGAGTGCCCACAGGTACAGTGGTAGAGACCACAGGAGGGAATCTGCCTTGTAAGATGTTGCTGCATGCAGTGAGACCAGTAGGGGGCAGCGTAGGTGGGAATGAGCGCTCTCTGCTGGAGAAGACAGTAAAGGCAGCCCTGGATCTGGCAGAGTCCATGGAACTCCAGACCTTGGCCATGCCCTGCATCAGCTCGGGGATATTCGGTGTTCCTCTGAAGGTGTGTTCTGAGGCCATAGTCTCTGCAGTGAGGGACTTTGGGAGGGAACAGCGCATCCTTACCAAGGTCACTCTGATTGATGTGAGTGGAGAGGCAGTGAGAGCCATGCAGGAGGCCTGTGATAGGCTGTTACAGGGGAAGAGGGAGTTTCCTGGGTGGGAGGGAGTGTCCAGCACCACCACTACCACTACACATGCTCCTCAGAGAGACACCACTGCTGCGTCCGCCAGGGGACCAGTGGCTCCAGAGGTCTGTGTCCAGGTGGAGGTCATCCATGGAACCATAGAGAAGCAGCAGGTGAGAGAGAGACACACTGACATGGCCACAGCCTTTATTTAACAACATTCTGGGAATTATGTTGACTTCAAACTGACCTAATGTTCCCTTTCTCTTTTACACTTTCTTTTCCTTTTTCTCCTCCCCTTTTACTTTATTTATTTGTATTTCCCCCCCGTCTGTCTGTCTGTCTGTCTGTCTGTCCCTCTGTCTTTCTGTCTGTCTGTCTGTCTGTCTGTCCCTCTGTCTTTTCTATCTGTCTGTGTCTGTCTCTCTGAAGGTGGATGCCCTGGTGTCCCCCATGGTTGGTAGTGACCCTCTCTCCTCCCGTATTGGTAATGTCTTGTCGGAGGCAGCTGGACCGGCGCTGATGACAGTGTTTCTGAGGAAATCAGGGGGACGGACTGCACCTGGTGACAACATTCTGGTGGAGGGACTGTCTGGTCTCAGCTCTGGCCGTGTCTTCTTCCTCAGCTGTGCACACTGGGACAACAACCCCCAAGGACCAGCTGTACAGGTGTGTCCCCTTGTGTGTGTGTATATCTGTATGTGTGTGTTTGTGTTATGACCTTTGAACCTCCATTAACCCTTGACCTCTGGTCCTCTCTCAGGCTCTGAGGCAAGGTGTGAGGAAAATTCTGACCTCTTGTGAGAACCGGGGCTTCTGTTCCATTGCGTTACCTGTAGTTGGAACTGGTGAGGTTCTCCAGTTCCCTCACAATGTGGCAACGCAGGTTCTGCTAGAAGAGGTCCGTAGGTATGAACAGAACCGAGCGAGCAGAACCCCCTTCCTTGTCCGCATTGTCGTCCATCCCAATGACAGAGATTCTACCAAGGTGAGCAGAGACTTTTAAAGGTCTCAAAGAATTAACTTCTCTAGGGTACGTGAGACGGTAGCGTCCCACCTCTTCAACAGCCAGTGAAACTGCAGGGCGCCAAATTCAAATACAGAATACTCATTATAAAAATTCAGAAAGAAAACAAATTTTACATAGGTTTAAAGATGAACTTCTTGTGAATCCAACCACGGTGTCAGATTTAAAAAATGCGAAAGCATAACTTACGATTATTTGAGAACATAGCCCAGCAGACAAATCATTACAAACAGTAACCAGCCAAGTAGAAGAGTTACACAAGTCAGAAATAGAGATAAAATGAATCCCTTACCTTTGATGATCTTCAAATGGTTGCACTCAGCAGACATTCATTTACTCAACAAATGTTCCTTTTGTTCGATTGTCTCTTTATATCCAAAAACCTCAGTTTTGTTCGCACGTTTTCTTCAGTAATCTACAGGCTCAAACGCAGTCAAAACAGGCAGACAAAAAATCCAAATTGTATCCATAAAGTTCATAGAAACATGTCAAACGATGTTTATATTCAATCCTCAGATTGTTTTTAGCCTAAATAATCGATAATATTTCAACAGGACAATAACGTCGTAAATATAAAAGGTAAACAAGAAAGGTACTCTCTCGGTCGTGCGCATGAAAGAGCTCTGTGACACTTTAGGGTCCACTCATTCCGACTGCTCTTACTTCCTAATTTTTCAGAATACAAGCCTGAAACAATTTCTAAAGACTGTTGACATCTAGTGGAAGGCATAGGATCTGCAATTTGAGTCCTAAGTCAATGGATACTGTAATGGCATTGAATAGAAAACCAAAAAAATAAAAACTTCCTGAATGGATTTTTCTCAGGTGTTCGCCTGCCAAATCAGTTCTGTTATACTCACAGACACTATTTTAACAGTTTTGGAAACTTTAGAGTGTTTTCCATCCAAATCTACCAGTTATAGATTTTTTTCTTCTGGGCCCAAGTAGCAGGCAGTTTAATTTGGGCATGCTTTTCATCCAAAATTCAGAATGCTGCCCCCTACCCTAGAGAAGTTAAACAAAATGTCCATTAACTTCAATATGTTTAAGCGAATCACATTGCAGATTATCTGAAGTCGTAATATAATACTGTGTAATACATCCACAATGACAGATTTTTTAATAATAACAATTACATTGCAGCTTTTCAAACTACCCAGAATGCTTTGCATCTCAGAGGGTTCATATATGGCGCTCGACCAGAGCAAGGTGAGTTACAACACTTCACCCCCACCTTTAAATCAAATACATTATTAGTATATGATTGATTTATTTCAAGTTCTAATTATGAACCCTCCCTATAGACATCAGGATTGTGCTGCTTGGTATAACCGGAGGAGGTAAAAGCAGTGCTGGAAACACCATCTTCGGACAAGATGATGTGTTCCTCTCAGACAGTTCCTCCACCTCCTCAACACAAATATGTAAAGCTCATAACAAGAACATCGAAGGCAGAAACATCACCCTGATTGACACACCTGGATTCTTTGACACTGACATCCCTGAAGAAGAGCTGAAACCTAAAATAGTTAAATGTATAACAGAGTGTGCTCCAGGACCACATGCCTTTCTCATCGTACTGAAAGTGGAACGGTACACAGTCCACAAGAATGACGCTATAGCGAAAATCGAGACATATTTTTCACCAGAGGCCTTCAAATATGCCACAGTCCTCTTCACTCATGGTGACCAGCATAATTTTGAACTGAACAAGCTTGTGGAGAAATGTGGAGGCCGCTGTCACTCAACACCATAGAGAAGATGGTGAGAGATAACGGAGGAGGGTTCTACACCAACGAGATGCTCCAAGAGGCAGAGAGATTAATACACGCAGAGATAAAGAGTCTTAGGAAGGAGTCAACGGGCCAGATGTCAGAGAAAGAGATGGGAAAACAGGCTAAAGAAATAGTGAGGAAGAAACTCCTGATCAAACTCTCAGGGACACTAACAGGTGTTGGTAGGCATAGCTGCAGGACTTGTCTTTGGGACGTCCACAACAACAGGAGCAGTTAGAGGAGGGTCAGTCGGAGTTACTGCAGCAGAGGAGGCAGAGACAGTACTGAAGGCTTTAAACTAAGGTTCTGAATGTGCAAGAAGAAAACAGTAACAGATTAACCTGGAATCATTGGATAAAATGATGGAAATGTATGATTCAACATCTGACAGACTATGTAGACACCAGTCAGTTAAATTCAACTGTGGAATAGCTTTTTGTTCCATTTCTTTTTCTTTCTCTTTTGTTAAAAGCAGATGACAGGGTTATGGTTAAACTGAATGAATATTAAAATATTAAATTTGAATATTTTTTTAATGTTTAATGTACAAATAGAATAATTGAAATCATAATTTGAACCTGTGTTTAATGATTTGAAACTGTATTGAATAAATATGTCATTCAGTTCAAAATGTCAATTAATTGAACATTCAAGTTCAATATTTATATTTTCAGTTTCAATCTGGTAATTATTGCATTCATTGTGTATCAAGTTTACAAACCATCATTTCAATTTAATCAAAGTTTAATATATTCAACTTCACAGATGCGTTTAGATTCCATTTTCAAGTTCAGTTCTCTAAATCAGTGCCGTTTTTAGAATGGCAATCTTGGTAGGGCAAACAAACCAACAAATGTTTAGATGCATGTCAGCAAAGCCACTACACAACACCACACTAAACAATACATTCATAGCACTATAAAGGTGCCCACAAACTGTTGAGGGGTACATAAAGCTGTCCCAACTACAGAGCTTTCTTTTCAGCACCACGGAGTGAATGTAACGGTCCTGACCTGTTTTATGTTGTTTTTGTATGTGTTTAGGTCAGGGCATGTGTTTTGGGTGGGCAGTCTATGTTATCTGTTTCTATGTTGGTTTTGGTTGCCTGGTATGGCTCTTAATTAGAGGCAGGTGTTTTGCGTTCTCCTCTAATTAAGAGTCATATTTAGGTAGGGTGTTCTCACTGTTTGTTTGTGGGTGATTGTCTTCCGTGTCTGTGTCGATGTTACACCATACGGGAATGTTTTGGTTTGTTCGTGCGTTTATGTAGTCTGTTCCTGTGTCAGCGTGCTTCGTGTATTTGTAAGTTCGTTTGTTCAGGTCTGTCTACATCGTTTTGTTATTTTGTTAGTTATATCAAGTATAGTTCGTTTTCGTCTTTGTCTGTTTTGTTTATTTAATAAATCATCATGTATTCACAACCCGCTGCGCCTTGGCTCGATCACTACTCCACCTCTTCTTATGAAGAGAGAGAGGAACGCCGTTACAGAATCACCCACCACGCTAGAGCCAAGCAGCGGAGTAATTGGAGTAAGGGACAGGAAAATAAGGACTCCTGGACTTGGAAGCAGATATTGAATGGAGAAGGTCCCTGGGCTAAGGCAGGAGAGAATCGCCGCTCTCAGGAAGAGAGGGAGGCAGCTAAAGCCCAGGAGCGGTGGTTTGAGGAGGCAGCAAGGAGACGTGGCTGGAAGCCCGAAAAGCCATGGGAACAGCTGGAGGCACTGAGGAGAGCAGAGGCTACCGGAGAGAGGAACCGGAGCTATGAGGGAACGCGCCTGGCACGGAAGCCCAAAAAGCCCGTAAGTAATTCCCAAAAATTTCTTGGGGGGGGGCTAGGAGGTAGTGGGCCAAGGGCAGGTAGGAGACCTGCGCCCACTTCCCAGGCTTACCGTGGAGAGCGGGAGTACGGGCAGGCGCCGTGTTACGCAGTAGAGCGCACGGTGTCTCCTGTACGAGTGCATAGCCCAGTGCGGGTTATAGGGCTAGATTGGGTATTGAGCCAGGTGTCATGAGGTCGGCTCAACGCGTCTGGTCTCCAGTGCGTCTCCTCGGGCCGGCATACATGGCACCGGCCTTACGCATGGTTTCCCCGGTTCGCCTACATAGGCCGGTGCGGGTTATTCCACCTCCCCGCACTGGTCGGGCGACCGGGAGCATTCAACCAGGTAAGGTTGGGCAGGCTCAATGCTCAAGAGTGCCAGTACGCCTCCACTGTCCGGTATTTCCGGTGCCACCTCCCCGCCCCAGCCTAGTACCTACAGTGCCTACACTACGCACTAGGCTACCAGTGCGTCTCCTGAGCCCAGTTCCTCTTCCACGCACTCTCTCTGTAGTGCGTGTATCCAGTTCGGTGCCTCCAGTTCCGGCACCACGCACTAAGCCTCCTGTGCGTCTCCAGAGCCCTGAACACACTGTATCTTCTCCCCCTACTAATCCTGATGTGCTTGTCCTCAGCCCGGTGTCACCAGTGCCGGTACCTCGCATCAGGGATAGAGTAGGCTTTGAGAGTACAGTGTGCCCTGTCCCTGCTCCCCGCACTAGTAGGAAGGTGCTTATCCTTAGCACGGTGCCTCCAGTTCCGGCACCACGCACCAGGTCTACAGTGCGCCGTATCCGGCCAGAGCCATCCGTCTCCCCAGCGCCATCTGAGCCATCCGTCTCCCCAGCGCCATCTGAGCCATCCGTCTCCCCAGCGCCATCTGAGCCATCCGTCTCCTCAGCGCCATCTGAGCCATCCGTCTCCCCAGCGCCGTCTGAGTCATCCGTCTGCCATGAGCCTGAAAAGCCGCCCGTCTGCCATGAGCCTGCAAAGCCGCCCGTCTGCCATGAGCCTACAGAGCCGTCCGCCAGACAGGAGCCGCTAGAGCCGTCCGCCAGACAGGAGCCGCTAGAGCCGTCCGCCAGACAGGATCCGCCAGAGCCGCCAGCCAGACAGGATCTGCCAGAGTCGCCAACCAGACAGGATCTGCCAGAGCCGCCAACCAGACAGGATCTGCCAGAGCCGCCAACCAGACAGGATCTGCCAGAGCCGCCAACCAGACAGGATCTGCCAGAGCCGCCAGCGAGCCATGAGCAGCCAGAGCCGTCAGCCTGCCATGAGCGTCGAGAGCCGTCAGCCTGCCATGAGCGTCGAGAGCCGTCAGCCTGCCATGAGCGTCGAGAGCCGTCAGCCTGCCATGAGCGTCGAGAGCCGTCAGCCTGCCATGAGCGTCGAGAGCCGTCAGCCTGCCATGAGCGTCGAGAGCCGTCAGCCTGCCATGAGCGTCGAGAGCCGTCAGCCTGCCATGAGCGTCGAGAGCCGTCAGCCTGCATAGACCTGCCAGAGTCCCACAGCCGGGATCTGCCAGAGTATATCAGCCGGGACCTGCCCCTTGTCCCGGTGCTGCCCCTTGTCCCGGTGCTGCCCCTTGTCCCGGTGCTGCCCCTTGTCCCGGTGCTGCCCCTTGTCCCGGTGCTGCCCCTTGTCCCGGTGCTGCCCCTTGTCCCGGTGCTGCCCCTTGTCCCGGTGCTGCCCCTTGTCCCGGTGCTGCCCCTTCTCCTGGTGCTGGCCGTTTATTTAGGGGATGTGAGTTTTAGGGTGGTCATTGGGAGGGGAAGACAGAAACGGGGAGTGACTATGGTGGTGTGGGGACAGCGTCCAGAGCCGGAGCCACCACCGTCGTCAACTGCCCACCCAGACCCTCCCCTGGACTTTGTGCTGGTGCGCCCGGAGTTCGCACCTTGAGGGGGGGGTTCTGTAACGGTCCTGACCTGTTTTATGTTGTTTTTGTATGTGTTTAGGTCAGGGCATGTGTTTTGGGTGGGCAGTCTATGTTATCTGTTTCTATGTTGGTTTTGGTTGCCTGGTATGGCTCTTAATTAGAGGCAGGTGTTTTGCGTTCTCCTCTAATTAAGAGTCATATTTAGGTAGGGTGTTCTCACTGTTTGTTTGTGGGTGATTGTCTTCCGTGTCTGTGTCGATGTTACACCATACGGGAATGTTTCGGTTTGTTCGTGCGTTTATGTAGTCTGTTCCTGTGTCAGCGTGCTTCGTGTATTTGTAAGTTCGTTTGTTCAGGTCTGTCTACATCGTTTTGTTATTTTGTTAGTTATATCAAGTATAGTTCGTTTTCGTCTTTGTCTGTTTTGTTTATTTAATAAATCATCATGTATTCACAACCCGCTGCGCCTTGGCTCGATCACTACTCCACCTCTTCTTATGAAGAGAGAGAGGAACGCCGTTACAGAATCACCCACCACGCTAGAGCCAAGCAGCGGAGTAATTGGAGTAAGGGACAGGAAAATAAGGACTCCTGGACTTGGAAGCAGATATTGAATGGAGAAGGTCCCTGGGCTAAGGCAGGAGAGAATCGCCGCTCTCAGGAAGAGAGGGAGGCAGCTAAAGCCCAGGAGCGGTGGTTTGAGGAGGCAGCAAGGAGACGTGGCTGGAAGCCCGAAAAGCCATGGGAACAGCTGGAGGCACTGAGGAGAGCAGAGGCTACCGGAGAGAGGAACCGGAGCTATGAGGGAACGCGCCTGGCACGGAAGCCCAAAAAGCCCGTAAGTAATTCCCAAAAATTTCTTGGGGGGGGGCTAGGAGGTAGTGGGCCAAGGGCAGGTAGGAGACCTGCGCCCACTTCCCAGGCTTACCGTGGAGAGCGGGAGTACGGGCAGGCGCCGTGTTACGCAGTAGAGCGCACGGTGTCTCCTGTACGAGTGCATAGCCCAGTGCGGGTTATAGGGCTAGATTGGGTATTGAGCCAGGTGTCATGAGGTCGGCTCAACGCGTCTGGTCTCCAGTGCGTCTCCTCGGGCCGGCATACATGGCACCGGCCTTACGCATGGTTTCCCCGGTTCGCCTACATAGGCCGGTGCGGGTTATTCCACCTCCCCGCACTGGTCGGGCGACCGGGAGCATTCAACCAGGTAAGGTTGGGCAGGCTCAATGCTCAAGAGTGCCAGTACGCCTCCACTGTCCGGTATTTCCGGTGCCACCTCCCCGCCCCAGCCTAGTACCTACAGTGCCTACACTACGCACTAGGCTACCAGTGCGTCTCCTGAGCCCAGTTCCTCTTCCACGCACTCTCTCTGTAGTGCGTGTATCCAGTTCGGTGCCTCCAGTTCCGGCACCACGCACTAAGCCTCCTGTGCGTCTCCAGAGCCCTGAACACACTGTATCTTCTCCCCCTACTAATCCTGATGTGCTTGTCCTCAGCCCGGTGTCACCAGTGCCGGTACCTCGCATCAGGGATAGAGTAGGCTTTGAGAGTACAGTGTGCCCTGTCCCTGCTCCCCGCACTAGTAGGAAGGTGCTTATCCTTAGCACGGTGCCTCCAGTTCCGGCACCACGCACCAGGTCTACAGTGCGCCGTATCCGGCCAGAGCCATCCGTCTCCCCAGCGCCATCTGAGCCATCCGTCTCCCCAGCGCCATCTGAGCCATCCGTCTCCCCAGCGCCATCTGAGCCATCCGTCTCCTCAGCGCCATCTGAGCCATCCGTCTCCCCAGCGCCGTCTGAGTCATCCGTCTGCCATGAGCCTGAAAAGCCGCCCGTCTGCCATGAGCCTGCAAAGCCGCCCGTCTGCCATGAGCCTACAGAGCCGTCCGCCAGACAGGAGCCGCTAGAGCCGTCCGCCAGACAGGAGCCACTAGAGCCGTCCGCCAGACAGGATCCGCCAGAGCCGCCAGCCAGACAGGATCTGCCAGAGCCGCCAACCAGACAGGATCTGCCAGAGCCGCCAACCAGACAGGATCTGCCAGAGCCGCCAACCAGACAGGATCTGCCAGAGCCGCCAGCGAGCCATGAGCAGCCAGAGCCGTCAGCCTGCCATGAGCGTCGAGAGCCGTCAGCCTGCCATGAGCGTCGAGAGCCGTCAGCCTGCCATGAGCGTCGAGAGCCGTCAGCCTGCCATGAGCGTCGAGAGCCGTCAGCCTGCCATGAGCGTCGAGAGCCGTCAGCCTGCCATGAGCGTCGAGAGCCGTCAGCCTGCCATGAGCGTCGAGAGCCGTCAGCCTGCCATGAGCGTCGAGAGCCGTCAGCCTGCATAGACCTGCCAGAGTCCCACAGCCGGGATCTGCCAGAGTATATCAGCCGGGACCTGCCCCTTGTCCCGGTGCTGCCCCTTGTCCCGGTGCTGCCCCTTGTCCCGGTGCTGCCCCTTGTCCCGGTGCTGCCCCTTGTCCCGGTGCTGCCCCTTGTCCCGGTGCTGCCCCTTGTCCCGGTGCTGCCCCTTGTCCCGGTGCTGCCCCTTGTCCCGGTGCTGCCCCTTGTCCCGGTGCTGCCCCTTGTCCCGGTGCTGCCCCTTGTCCCGGTGCTGCCCCTTGTCCCGGTGCTGCCCCTTCTCCTGGTGCTGGCCGTTTATTTAGGGGATGTGAGTTTTAGGGTGGTCATTGGGAGGGGAAGACAGAAACGGGGAGTGACTATGGTGGTGTGGGGACAGCGTCCAGAGCCGGAGCCACCACCGTCGTCAACTGCCCACCCAGACCCTCCCCTGGACTTTGTGCTGGTGCGCCCGGAGTTCGCACCTTGAGGGGGGGGTTCTGTAACGGTCCTGACCTGTTTTATGTTGTTTTTGTATGTGTTTAGGTCAGGGCATGTGTTTTGGGTGGGCAGTCTATGTTATCTGTTTCTATGTTGGTTTTGGTTGCCTGGTATGGCTCTTAATTAGAGGCAGGTGTTTTGCGTTCTCCTCTAATTAAGAGTCATATTTAGGTAGGGTGTTCTCACTGTTTGTTTGTGGGTGATTGTCTTCCGTGTCTGTGTCGATGTTACACCATACGGGAATGTTTCGGTTTGTTCGTGCGTTTATGTAGTCTGTTCCTGTGTCAGCGTGCTTCGTGTATTTGTAAGTTCGTTTGTTCAGGTCTGTCTACATCGTTTTGTTATTTTGTTAGTTATATCAAGTATAGTTCGTTTTCGTCTTTGTCTGTTTTGTTTATTTAATAAATCATCATGTATTCACAACCCGCTGCGCCTTGGCTCGATCACTACTCCACCTCTTCTTATGAAGAGAGAGAGGAACGCCGTTACAGTGAATCCTTACTAACACTACACCTGGCTATCAGCTGAACATAGCTGATATGGCTGACTTGCTTAAACAAACGTGGTTTTTACTGACAATTGGGATGTACAAACTATGGCATAAGGGAACGACAGGCGGATAAGAGGCAATCCGTAATTTCGATTAAAACATTAATGAGCGAACTAGGACGGACGTAGTCAATATAAAAAAAAAAATTCAGCACTTTTGAAATGTACAGCTACAGAATTCAGAACATCAATCAAGCAATCAAATGTATTTATAACGCCCTTTTTACGTCAGCCGATGTCACAAAGTGTAGAAACCTAGCCTAACGCTTCGAACACACCGACTGTGTTTTCGTTTTGAAAACCACACCAGAAGTACATTCATTTCTGATGGAACGCTGCGTTTGCCTTCCAGCATTGCCTTGCAGAGGCAGTTGCAGTGCGTTCTGTGTGGTGCATACGTTGGTTTTATCGAATTGTATGCATAGACTTGACAGAAAGCAGCAAAATGTGAATGTTGAATTTGTTGCACACAAATCCAGTAAAAAAAATGTGGGGATTACATAATAAAAACAGTTTGACTGTAGAATTATTTTTTTAATTATTCAATGACATCCACATATTTAATTGTGAGAGCCCATAATATAATTTCCCCCCAAAATGCAGTTTTGGAGCGAAATGCAATAATATATAGTCAAGATAGCAGAGTCGGCTCTTTCAATAATTCGACCAACGTTGAGGAAGGTGGTCTTGATCGCGCTGTTGGGCCGGGACCAGCCCCGCCGAAAACGCAGGTCTCTGTGGGTCCAGAGGTGGTTAACCCCTTCCCTCTCCCATTAACGTCAGTATTATACACACCTGGCATGGTACATCAGGTGAGCAGGAGCACTAATTAAGGTCATACGACATACAGTTAGTATGATAACAAAGGGAAAGGGTAACCTAGGGTCCATACAAATAGTACAGTTTACCACCATGTTCACTGGCCTGACAAAATACAGGTGGAAAAAAACAAATTAGGAAGAGAATGTGTTTTTACTTTCATCTTGTCTTAGATCAGCAAAGGTGTAGGGAAGAAATAAGCAGATTAAGTCTAAATGAGATATTAACAAACAACTGAAATAACTGACTATGAAAACATAATTGAATAAGTATTCAATTACAGGAAAGAACATGACAGCTATGTGTGTTAATTTTTTTTTTACAAAAATGAAACTATTGAAAGAGGTGTGTGTGTGCGTGTAAAAATAAAAATACAATTATATGTAGCCTGTAATCTGTAAGAGAACAAGAGCATGTATTTTTGGCACAACTGCAGACAGATACAGGGACTACTCATAAAGCCTAGACGTAGTAGGGGATCTTCAGACATGGCCATTAAGAGAGAGAGGGCAGGGCACTGGAGATCTGAGGTACAGAGAGGAGAGGTGTGTGTGTGTGTCTGTCTCTGAATTTTTTTAAATAATGTGTAGCCATAACACAGCTAAACAAACAAATGGCCCCTGGACGTCATGGACCAGTCGATGGAACACAACTTCACAAAAAGTTTCAACACCCTGGTTTTCAAGTGGTTTTAAATGAAAGATAAATATTCACATTTAGTCTCGTAAGAGACCAAAAAGAGCATCTGAATTCTCCGGTGTATGAGTTTTAATTCTGTCAATTCAGAAATCTATGTAACACTAATAATGAATGCTATCCTAAGACTTTATAAACAAATGACTTTATGAATTGCCTGAATTTAAACAGAACTGACGTGTGTGAAAAGAAAGGTACAATGAGGGAGGCCAAAACAACAACCAGACAACTCCTCTTCCTGTCCTTCCTCTCCTCTTCCTGTCCTTCCTCTCCTCTTCCTGTCCTTCCTGTCCTCTTCCTCTCTTTCCTGTCCTCTTCCTGTCCTTCCTCTCCTCTTCCTGTCCTTCCTCTCCTCTTCCTCTCTTTCCTGTCCTTCCTGTCCTTCCTCTCCTCTTCCTCTCTTTCCTGTCCTCTTCCTGTCCTCTTCCTGCCCTTCCTCTCCTCTTCCTGTCCTTCCTCTCCTCTTCCTGTCCTCTTCCTGTCCTTCCTCTCCTCTTCCTGTCCTTCCTCTCCTCTTCCTGTCCTTCCTCTCCTCTTCCTGTCCTCTTCCTGTGCTTCCTCTTCTCTTCCTGTCCTTCCTCTCCTCTTCCTGTCCTTCCTCTCCTCTTCCTGTCCTCTTCCTGTCCTTCCTGTCCTCTTCCTGTCCTCTGCCTGTCCTTCCTGTCCTCTTCCTGTCCTTCCTCTCCTCTTCCTGTCCTTCCTCTCCTCTTCCTGTCCTCTTCCTGTCCTTCCTGTCCTCTTCCTGTCCTTCCTGTCCTTCCTCTCCTCTTCCTGTCTTTCCTGTCCTCTTCCTGTCCTCTTCCTGTCTTTCCTGTCCTCTTCCTGTCCTTCCTCTCCTCTTCCTGTCCTTCCTGTCCTCTTCCTGTCCTTCCTGTCCTTCCTCTCCTCTTCCTGTCCTTCCTCTCCTCTTCCTGTCCTTCCTCTCCTCTTCCTGTCCTTCCTCTCCTCTTCCCGGGTTTCCTGTCCTTCCTCTCCTCTTCCTGTCCTTCCTGTCCTTCCTCTCCTCTTCCTGTCCTTCCTGTGAGCTGCTCGGCTAAATTGACTCCATCTCTGGAAGGGAAGAGAAAAACAACACATACAAGCTTAACATAATATGACACCATAAAAGGTGAGATTTATGTTAACTAAATACTGCTTATAGTGTAGTTAGTGGCATAAATATTGGAAGAGTGCGGTAAAGTTGGTAATACTTGCTGTTTACTCATGGAATTTGTATTTCAGATCAAAAGATGAATATGACAGGCAGATTATTCTACAGCAAACTGTTGATTTAGGATATTTTCTAACCCAGAAACAAAAGCTATACATTTTCCTCATATTAATACTTTGATCTGAAATACCAATTAACCTACATGAGTATACTGTAAAAATGACCTACTTTACTTCACTGTCGCAACACTTATGACACTACCTGTGATGTGGAGAAAAGAAAATGTACCATTGAACTCGGCTTCGAAAAGCTGCTGATACATTTCAACCTTGACTGCTGCTTGTCTTTGCTGAGGCACATGGCAAATGGGGTCTCGTCATCCTCCTTCCTGTGAGCATCAGGTTGGGCTGCATCCCTCTCGACAGCTTGGAGGAGCCTCTGTTGAAATGAGTTGAGTGGATCAGGGGGCTGGTACCTCCGATGACGCCTGGTGTGGCGTTGTTCCTCTTTGTTTCTCTCCACGTCCACATCCTGTTCAACGAGGTCCTCAGTGGTCACTTCCGTGAGGTTCATAATAATCTCAGGTGGTCCTAGATCCAGAGGTGCTTCCTCCATTTCATCATCTTCCATGGCTGCATCGGTGGTGGTCATACTTGTGGATGATGTAGATGTTGTAGAGGGTCTCAATGCACCGGTGGAGGCGATGTTCGCACTTGTAGGTGACGTTGAGGGTCTTGACGCACCGGTGGCGACAACACTTGTGGATGACGTAATAGAGGGTCTGGCTGTAAAATTGCCACTCGTTGCCCTAGGCACAATACATGGATCCAGAAAAGAAAGAATGTGGCAGAAGCGCCAAGGCTGCTGGCCTGAAGCTGCTGACCCAGAACTCTTCTTCTCTTTCTCTGCCCTTCTCTCGCTCTGATACCTGTTCCTGAGTCCTCTCCACTTCCTCCTACAGTCTTCTTCTACATAGACATGAACATGATAAGCCAAACCTTTACCTAGCATAACTATAGTTATTAGCTAGCTATCATGGACATGTCAGCTACTGTCCACACAGACACACACACACACACGGTTATCTGACCAAATTATCAGGGTTACAGTAGTATCTACCATTTCTATTACTATTTATCTAGCATACACACTCGCACTCTTTCAAACATGATTATTTGGGAAAGTTATCAGAGGTAGTAACTAGCATAATTTATATGACTTTCTTTCACACACACACACACACACACACACACACACACACACACACACACACACACACACACACACACACACACACACACACACACACACACACACCTCAATGGCTAGGTTAGCTAGCTAACTTTAACTAGCCACATCTAGCACAAGCTCACTACTAAACTGACCTGGCAATCCTACTATTGTGGACACTTGTCTCCAAGCAGCATTTTTTGTGTTTATGTCCCTGTAGCTGTCAGCAGTTGTGTCAAAAAGACACGGTTTTGAGGATACTGCGAAAATGATTCTCTCCTCCATGTGTCCAACCGCATGCGACCATTTGCAAAAGATACCTGCATCAGTATAGTTGCCTAGTTGCGCAAACTGTTAAACAGCAGTGATGCAATGAAGCAGTCAGTGTGTTCGAAGCCTAAAACCCCAAACAGCAAGCAATGCAGATGTAGAAGCACGGTGGCTAGGACAAACTCCCTAGAAAGGCAGGAACCTAGGAAGAAACCTTGAGAGGAACCAGGCTCTGAGGGGTGGCCAGTCTTCTTCTGGCTGTTCCGGGTGGAGATTATAAAGGTACGTGGCAAGATGTTAAAACATTCATAGATTACGAGCAGGGTCAAATAATAATAATCACAGTAGTTGTCGAGGGTGTAGCAAGTCAGCACCTCAGGAGTAAATGTCAGTTGGCTGAAATAGTTGAATAGATAGTTGAAAACAGCAGGTCCGGGACAAGGTAGCACGTCTGGTGAACAGGTCAGGGTTCCATAGCCGCAGGCAGAACAGTTGAAACTGGAGAAGAAGAACAACCCAGGTGGACTGGGGACAGCAAGGAGTCACCAGACCAGGTAGAAATACCCTAGATATAAAAAACGGACCCTAGCCTCCTGACACATAAACTATTGCAGCATAAATACTGGAGGCTGAGACTGGAAGGGTCGGGAGACACTGTGGCCCCGTCCGACAATACTCCCGGACAGGGCCAACCAGGCAGGATATAACCCCACCCACTTTGCCAAAGCACAGCCCCCACACCACTAGAGGGATATCAACAGACCACCAATGTACTACCCTGAGAAGGCTGAGTATAGCCCACGAAGATCTCCCCCACAGCACGAACCCGAGGGGGGCGCCAACCCGGACGCAACCCACTCAAGTGACACACCCCTCCTTAGGAAGGCATGGAAGAGCACCAGTAAGCCAGTGACTCAGCCCCCGTAATAGGGTTAGAGGCAGAGAACCCAGTGGAGAGAGGGGAGCCGGCCAGGCAGAGACAGCAAGGGCGGTTTGTCATTCCAGTGCGTTTCCGTTCACCTTCCCACCCCTGGGCCAGATTACACACAATCATAGCTACAGAGCTACTCAAGAGATGAGTCTTCAATAAAGACTTAAAGGTTGAGACCGAGTCTGCATCTCTCACATGGAGAGGCAGACCATTCCATAAAAATGTTGCTCTATAGGAGAAAGCCTTGCCTCCAGCTGTTTGCTTAGAAATTCTAGGCACAATAAGGAGCCCTGCGTCTTGTGACCATCGCGTACGTGTAGGTATGTATGGCAGGACCAAATCGGAAAGATAGGTAAGAGCAAGCCCATGTAATGCTTTGTAGGTTAGCAGTAAAATCTTGAAATCAGCCCTAGCCTTAACAGGAAGCCAGTGTAGAGAGGCTAGCACTGGAGTAATATGATCAGATTTTTGGGTTTTCGGCAAGATTCTAGTAGCCGTGTTTAGCTCCAGCTGAAGTTTATTTGGTGCTTTATCCGGGTAGCCGGAAAGTAGAGCATTGCAGTAGTCTAATCTAGAAGTGACAAAAGCATGGATGAACTTTCTGCATCATTTTTGGACAAAGTTTTCAGATTTTTGCAATGTTACGAAGATGGAAAAAAGCTGTCCTTGAAATATTCTTGAGATGTTCGTCAAAAAGAGAGATCAGAGTCCAAAGTAACGCAGAGGTCCTTCACAGTTTTATTTGAGACGACTGTACAACCATCAAGATTAATTGTCAGATCCAACAGAAGATCTCTTTGTTTCTTGAGACCTAGAACTAGTATCTCTCTGTTTTGTCCGAGTTTAAAGGTTTAAAGGTAAAACATTTGTGATGTCCTGACGACTGGTAGAACAAATTTCACGTGAAGTGTTCCAAAAACACGTTTTCACATGAGAAATTCCACGTGAAGTGTTCCAAAAACACGTTTTTACATGCTAAAATGTTGTCACGTGTACTTCCATGTTATCATGTTGCTTTACATGTTGACACATATTTTCACAAACTTCACATCAGATCACATGTGATCATGTGAAATTCATGTGTTTTTTTCTGCAAGGGTGAGGATGATGTTAGAATGTCACTAAGATGTTCTCATGGCTGCTGTCTTATCGGCTCCTAACCAACTGTGCTATTTTGTTCGTTTTTTTGCGTTGTTTGGAACTTTTGAAGATAATGTTGCTGCTACCGTCTCTTATGACCGAAAAGAGCTTCTGGACATGATAACTGTGATTACTGACCTCAGATTAGACGAAGAGTTTTTCTTTAATGAGTCGGACGGAAGGGATATACCACAGACATCCGACAAGGCCCAGATCCCCGTCCTTCGCTGGAGAAGGAAACATAGGTTTTGCGTAAAGAGATCGGGTACCTTGTGAGGATCAGGCGACGAGTGGCTAATATGCCTTTGCTTTCCGTCCTGCTAGTTCAATCGCTGGAAAATAAATGGGACAAACTGAAAGCACACATATCCTACCAACGGGACATTAAAAATTGTAATATCTTATGCTTCACCGAGTCGTGGCTGAACGACGACATTAAGAACATTGTGAAGGATGGTTTTGTTCTCTTTTTAACAAAAATATATGCCTTATAGAAATAGGACATGTTAATCACAAAACATAGCGTGACGGCAGAAAAGCTGTTGTTAATCTAGGGTGTCGACTGTGCTAACCAGAAGGTTGAGACAAGATGGAAAAAGGCTGAGTAACAAGAAAACAGGAACTGAGCAGTGTAGCCACCGACAACTCAGCTCAAACTTCACAACAAACACTTCCGGATATCTGGATCCTGTTTGCTGTGAGGCTGGGACCAGCCTGGGCACCACCGATAGGCTAGCAAGTTTAAACCACGCTCAGCCTCTACTGTGACAGGCCAACTCTAAAGTTGGAACTACATCTGTCACAGTATAAAAGAAGGTGTCTGTACTATTTCAGTCAGTTCTCTGCTTTACCCTGCGTGGTGATACAGTGAACCCGTATATACGAAAATTGCATTTACCATTTATCGCTTCTGTTAAATAAAAATAATTAAAGTATATTCGGTGACTCTGAATCACATTTTATCCTGATACCAGATTAGATTGACGCAACCTTTTACAACATACAGCTGGCGGGTTATACACTGTATCAGCAGGATAGAACAGCAGTCTCTGGTAAGGCATGGGGAGCGGGCTTATGCATATAGGTAAACAACAGATGGTTGAATATATAAATATTGAATGTTTTTCATTAAATAGCAATTTAATTTTAAAATGGAATGCAATCTTCATTTAATTCAGTTTCAAATCAATAGTTCAGTGCTACAACAAAATATCTGGAGGTGGTTTGAGAAGCACTGCACTGAGGTGTCGTGTATCAGATCACACACATTAAGATACACATGTACAGTGCCTCCGTAAAGTATTCAGACCCCTTGACTTTTTCCACATTTTGTTACATTACAGCCTTATTCTAAAATTGATTAAATAGTGTTTTCCCCTCATCCATCTACACACAATACTCCATAATAACAAAGCAAAAACTGTTTTTTAGAAATGTTTGCACATTTATTCAAAATACAAAACTGAAATATCACCTTTACATAAGTATTCAGACCCTTTACTCAGTACTTTTTTGAAGCACCTTTGGCAACAATTACAGCCTTGAGCCTTCTTGGGTATGAGGCTACAAGGTTGGCACACCTGTATTTGGGGAGTTTCTCCCATTGTTCTCTGCAGATCCTCTCAAGCTCTGTCAGGTTGGATGGGCAGCGTAGCACACCTACTTGCAGGTCTCTCCAGAGATGTTTGACATGTTCAAGGCCAGGCTCTGGCTGGTCCACTCAAGGATATTCAGAGACTTGTCCTGAAGCCACTCCTGCATTGTCTTGTTGGAAGGTGAACCCTCACCCCAGTCTGAGGTCCTGAGCACTCTGGAGCAGGTTTTCATCAAGGATCTCTCTGTACTTTGCTCCGTTCATCTTTCCCTCGATCCTGACTAGTCTCCCAGTCCATGCCGTTGAAAAACATCCCCAAAGCATACTGCCACCACCATGCTTCACCGTTGGGATGGTGCCAGGTTTCCTTCAGACGTGATGCTTGGCATTCAGTCCAAAGAGTTCAATCTTGGTTTCATCAGACCAGATAATCTTGTTTTTCATGGTCTTTAGGTGCCTTTTGGCAAACTCCAAGCGGGAATTCATGTGCCTTTTACTGAGGAGTAGCTTCCGTCTGGCCACTCTACCATAAAGGCCTGATTGGTGGAGTGCTGCAGAGATGGTTGTCCTTCTGGAAGGTTCTCCCATCTCCACAGAGGATCTGGAGCTCTGTGAGAGTGACCATTGGGTTCTTGGTTACCTCCCTGACCAAGGCCTTTCTACCCCAATTGCTCAGTTTGGCTGGGCGGCCAGCTCTAGGAAGAGTCTTGGTGGTTCCAAACTTCCATTTAAGAATGATGGAGGCCACTGTGTTCTTAGGGACCTTCAATGCTGCAGACATTTTCTGGTACCCTTTTTCAGATCTGTGCCTCGACACAATCCTGTCTCGAAGGTCTACGGATAATTCCTTCGACCTCATGGCTTGGTTTTTGCTATGACATGTACTGTCAACTGTGGGACCTTATATAGACAGGTGTGTGCCTTTCCAAATCATGTCCAATCAATTTAACTTACCACAGGTGGACTCCAATCAAGTTGTAGAAACATCTCAAAGATGATCAATAGAAACAGGATGCATCTCTGCTCAATTTTGAGTCTCATAGCAAAGGGTCTGAATACTTATGTAAATAAGGTATTTCTGTTTTATTTTTTTTAATAATTAGCAAACATTTCTAAAAACCTGTTTCTGCTTTTTCATGATGGGTATTGTGTGTAGATTGATGAGGACATTTTTGCTTTAATACATTTTAGAATAAGTAGGTAATGTAACAAAGTGTGGAATGGGTCTGAATACTTTCCGAATGCACTGTATATGACATCTTATTACATAGGTCGAGACTTCATCAACGGCACATTTGTTGAGAAGCGTACATTTAGATACACATTTTGAATACTTTCAGAAAGTAATCACACCGGTTCACTTATTCCAGATTTTGTTGTAACAGCCTGAATTGAAAATGTATTAAATTGAGATTTATTTTCACTGGACTACACACAATACCCCACAATCTCAAAGTCCAGGTATATTTTTTTGTCTTTTTTTATCATTAATAAAAATGTCAGCACAGGGATTTGATCTAACAACCTTTCAGTTACTGGCCACTAGGCTACCAACAGCCCCGAAAGGAAAACCTAAATAAGTTCAGCAGTAAAAATGTTGCTTAACAAGTCACATAATAAGTTGCATGGTCTCACTCTGTGTGCAATAATATTGTTTAACATTATTTTTGAATGACTACCTCACCTCTGTACCCCACATATACGTTTATCTGTAAGGTCCCTCAGTCGAGAAGTGAATTTCAAACAAATTCAACCACAAAGATCAGTTGTTCTCTGAATGTTGTGGTGGAGTGTGGGGGATATGAGAAAGGAAAGGAAAGCAACATTGGTTGTCATTGTAAACAATTCCATTTAAATTCCAGTCACTACAGTCACTACAGAAAGTCATAGACTGTTCTCTCTGCTACCGCAAGGGGTACAGATGCACCAAGTCTGGAACCAACAGGACCCTGAACACCTTCTACCCCCCCAAGCCATAAGACTGATCAATAGTTAGTTAAATGGTTAACCAAATAGCTACTATCTGCAGCGACCCTTTTTTGCTACTTTGACTCTGCTGCTACTGTTTAGTCTCGTTATTCTTAGTTATATGTACATACAGTGGGGAGAACAAGTATTTGAAACACTGCCGATTTTGCAGGTTTTCCTACTTACAAAGCATGTAGAGGTCTGTAATTTGTATCATAGGTACACTTCAACTGTGAGAGACGGAATCTAAAACAAAAATCTAGAAAATCACATTGTATGATTTTTAAGTAATTCATTTGCATTTTATTGCATGACATAAGTATTTGATCACCTACCAACCAGTAAGAATTCCAACTCTCACAGACCTGTTAGTTTTTCTTTAAGAAGCCCTCCTGTTCTCCACTCATTACCTGTATTAACTGCACCTGTTTGAACTCGTTACCTGTATAAAAGACACCTGTCCACACACAACAATCAAACAGACTCCAACCTCTCCACAATGGCCAAGACCAGAGAGCTGTGTAAGGACATCAGGGATAAAATTGTAGAGCTGCACAAGGCTGGGATGGGCTACAGGACAATAGGCAAGCAGCTTGGTGAGAAGGCAACAACTGTTGGAGCAATTATTAGAAAATGGAAGAAGTTCAAGATGACGGTCAATCACCCTCGATCTGGGGCTCCATGCAAGATCTCACCTCGTGGGGCATCAATGATCATGAGGAAGGTGAGGGATCAGCCCAGAACTACACGGCAGGACCTGGTCAATGACCTGAAGAGAGCTGGGACCACATTCTCAAAGAAAACCATTAGTAACACACTACGTCGTCATGGATTAAAATCCTGCAGCGCACGCTCAAGCCAGCGCATGTCCAGGCCCGTCTGAAGTTTGCCAATGACCATCTGGATGATCCAGAGGAGGAATGTGAGAAGGTCATGTGGTCTGATGAGAGAAAAATAGAGCTTTTTGGTCTAAACTCCACTCGCCGTGTTTGGAAGAAGAAGTATGAGTGCAACCCCAAAAACACCATCCCAACCGTGAAGCATGGAGGTGATCATTCTTTGGGGATGCTTTTTTGCAAAGGGGACAGGACGACTGCACCGTATTGAGGGGAGGATGGATGGGGCCATGTATCGCGAGATCTCTGCCAACAACCTCCTTCCCTCAGTAAGAGCATTGAAGATGGGTCGTGGCTGGGTCTTCCAGCATGACAACGACCCGAAACACACAGCCAGGGCAACTAAGGAGTGGCTCCGTAAGAAGCATCTCAAGGTCCTGGAGTGGCCTAGCCAGTCTCCAGACCTGAACCCAATAGAAAATCTTTGGAGGGAGCTGAAAGTCCGTATTGCCCAGCGACAGCCCCGAAACCTGAAGGATCTGGAGAAGGTCTGCATGGAGGAGTGGGACAAAATCCCTGCTGCAGTGTGTGCAAACCTGGTCAAAAACTACAGGAAACGTATGATCAGGAAACGTATGATCTCTATAATATGATCTCTGTAATATGCATGTATTATCATATCAAGTGCTTTTTCCAAATGAAAAGGTTCAATGGTTTAGAGGTAACACAATAAATGATTCTGATACGGTCCTGATTGAAGGCAGTGATATCTTGGATCAACATAACAGCCATGACTATTCAAATAGCCATGTCCATTATGATACTAACTCTGTGAAGCACCACATTGTCTGCAAAACTCTGAATAAAGTGTATATGGCTGGAATTCAATCAAAGGTGTATGAGCTACAACCACACTGCACTGTCGTCAATGCAGCTTTTAACACAATTTCCCTGACATTCATGGAGATCACATCCATGCTAAACCCTGTGATGTCGGCCCAAGCGTCAATTCATTGAACCTAACTGTATGTGTAAACATGTATACGCAGGGCAAGCTGTAAAAGAGACCTTGGTCTCAGTCTGCGTTCTTTGTTGAAATAAAGGTATACATTTAAAAAAAAATAACTTTAAAGTCAAGTTCAGTGCTAGAAGATGTCATATACAGTGCCTTCAGAAAGTATTCATACCCCTTGACTTATTCCACATTTTGTTGTTACTGCCTGAATTCAAAATTTATTAAATATATGTTTTTATTCACCCATCTACACACAATACCACATAATTACATGTTTTTAGAAATGTTTGCAAATTTATTGAAAATTCAATACAGAAATATCTCATTTACATAAGTATTCACATCCCGGAGTCAATACTTTGCAGAAGCACCTTTTGCTGCGATTACAGCTGTGAGTCTTTCTGGGTAAGTCTCTAAGAGCTTTTCACATGCAGATTGTGCATCATTTGCCCATTATTATTTGAAAAATTCTTAAAACTCTGTCAAATTGTTTGTTGATCATTGCTAGACAACAATTTTCTGGTCTTGAAATAGATTTTCAATAAGATTTAAGTAAAAACTGTAACTCAGCCACTCAGGAACATTCACTTTCTTCTTGGCAAGCAACTCCAGGGAAAATGTGGTCGTGTGTTTTAAGTTATTGTCCTGCTGAAAGGTTAATTCATCTCCCAGTGTCTGGTGGAAAGCAAACTGAACCAGGTTTTCCTTTAGGATTTTGCATGTGCTTGGCTCCATTCCTATTTATTTTTTATCCTGAAAAACTCCCCAGTCCATTTCAATTGCATCCATGCCCATAACATGATGCAGCCACCACTATACATGAAAATATGGAGAGTGGTACTCAGTAATAATTTATGTTGAATTGGATTTGCCCCAAACATAACAATTTCTATTCAGGACAAAAAGTTGATTGCTTTGCCAAAATTTTTGCAGTATTACTTCAGTGCCTTATAGCAAGCAGGATGCATATTTGTATTCTGTACAGGCATCCTTCTTTTCACTCTGTCATTTATGTTAATGTTGTGGAGTAACTACAACGTTGTTGATCCATTCTCAGTTGCCTCATATCACAGCCATTAAATTCTGTAACTGTTTTAAAGTCCCCATTAGCCTCATGATGAAATCCCTGATTTGCATTTTAATGAGGAAAATAAGTATTTGACCCCTCTGCAAAACATGACTTAGTACTTGGTGGCAAAACCCTTGTTGGCAATTACAGAGGTCAGATGTTTCTTGTAGTTGGCCACCAGGTTTGCAAACATCTCAGGAGGGATTTTGTCCCACTCCTCTTTGCAGATCTTCTTCAAGTTATTAAGGTTTCGAGGCTGACGTTTGGCAACTCGAACCTTCAGCTCCCTCCACAGATTTTCTATGGGATTAAGGTCTGGAGACTGGCTAGGCCACTCCAGGACCTTAATGTGCTTTTTCTTGAGCCACTCCTTTGTTGCCTTGGCCGTGTGTTTTGGGTCATTGTCATGCTGGAATACCCATCCACGACCCATTTTCAATGCCCTGGCTGAGGGAAGGAGGTTCTCACCCAAGATTTGACGGTACATGGCCCAGTCCATCGTCCCTTTGATGCGGTGTTGTCCTGTCCCCTTAGCAGAAAAACACTCCCAAAGCATAATGTTTCCACCTCCATGTTTGACGGTGGGGATGGTTTCTTGGGGTAATATGCAGCATTCCTCCTCCTCCAAACACGGCAAGTTGAGTTGATGCCAAAGAGCTCCATTTTGGTCTCATCTGACCACAACACGTTCACCCAGTTGTCCTCTGAATCATTCAGATGTTCATTGGCAAACTTCAGACGGGCATGTATATGTGCTTTCTTGAGCAGGGGGACCTTGCGGACGCTGCAGGATTTCAGTCCTTCACGGCGTAGTGTATTACCAATTATTTTCTTGGTGACTATGGTCCCAGCTGCCTTGAGATCATTGACAAGATCCTCCTGTGTAGTTCTGGGCTTATTCCTCACCGTTCTCATGATCATTGCAACTCCACGAGGTGAGATCTTGCATGGAGTCCCAGGCCGAGGGAGTTTGACAGTTCTTTTGTGTTTCTTCCATTTGCAAATAATCGCACCAACTGTTGTCACCTTCTCACCAAGCTGCTTGGCAATGGTCTTGTAGCCCATTCCAGCCTTGTGTAGATCTACAATCTTGTCCCTGACATCCTTGGAGAGCTCTTTGGTCTTGGCCTTGGTGGAGAGTTTGGAATCTGATTGATTGATTGCTTCTGTGGACAGGTGTCTTTTATACAGGTAACAAACTGAGATTAGGAGCACTCCCTTTAAGAGTGTGCTCCTAATCTCAGCTCGTTACCTGTATGAAAGACACCTGGGAGCCAGAAATCTTTCTGATTTAGAGGGGGTCAAATACTTATTTCCCTCATTAAAATGCAAATCAATTTATAACATTTTTGACATGCGTTTTTCTGGATATTTTGTTGTTATTCTGTCTCTCACTGTTCAAATAAATCTACCATTAAAATTATAGACTGATCATTTCTTTGTCAGTGGGCAAACGTACAAAACCAGCAGGGGATCAAATACTTTTTTCCCTCACTGTACCTATAGGTACCCATCTTTGCGAAGCATTGGAAAACCTCCCTGATGCTGTCTGTATCTCCGACATTTGTAACATTGTTTCAATATTCAAATTCGATCTCCAGCTGTCCAATAGTAGTGAATATGTCGGGAGTCGGGATGAGACAGGCATGCAGTGTGTCTCAGCCAGTTGAAGTCATGCATTGGCTGGTATCATTTTTATGGATATATACAAAGAAATGTAAATTGAAAAAAAGGTAAAACGAAACTAAGTGCAGCTAGTTAGCAGTCTTTCCAGCTTCAGTTTGAAGTGATTGTGTTAGCTGTGTTGTTGGCTAGCTCCTCTGAACAACCATGTCCTGATGAGAGAGCACATTTTCTATGACAGGCGAAATCGCGCCTCATCAGCTCCATATGGATGAGTCCAAACAAATGTCACTAGAAAACACCTTATCTACGTTTATTATTGCAGGTCGACCATATAGCTGCGTCTGGATTATCTGAAAAAATCTAGTATTTTTATTGACCTTTATTTAACTAGGCAAGTCAGTTAAGAACAAAGTCTTATTTACAATGACAGCCTGTGAACAGTGGGTTAACTGCCTTGTTCAGGGGCAGAACAACAGATGCTCACCTTGTCAGCTCGGGGATTCGATCCAGCAACCTTTCAGTTATTGGCCCAACGCTCTAACCACTAGGCTACCTGGCATTTAGCATTTGTCTATTTTCTTCAGTACAGCTGTTTTTAATTAGAATTTCTGTTCTTGTCATTCCTCATATAGTACATTTTTATGTTAGGATACTTATTACATTATCACTTAAAATTAAACATACAATAAAATCTGAATATTTTGACGTCATTTGAAGGGATAATAAAGTTATTACCTGACAGACAGAGCCATGATATATGACTAAGCTTTATGTTTACTGGGATGTAACTACAACAACAGTGCATTGATGTCTGTGTATTATGGAAACCCCCTAGCCCATCTCATGACTTCTGGACACACAAAGAGTTACATGGCATAAACCCAAACACACACACACATTTTTAGTTCTAATTAAGTGCATTCAGTAAGTCCGGGCTTGATAAGTACTAGTTTGTTAATCAAGTGCATTCAGAAAAACTGGGCTCAATCCTATATTGAGTGCATTCAGTAAATCTGGTCTTGAATCAAGTGCATTCGGAAAAACTGGGCTTAATTAAATGTTAGTTTTAATTAAGTGCATTCAGTAAATCTGGGCTTGATGGGTGGTAGTTTGTTCGTAATTAAGTGCGTCAGTAAAATCTGTCTGTTTTAAGGAACTCAAGTGTTGTTTGTTTTTCAAGGTCTGTGCACCAACAAAGTCTGGTTTTATTAGAGTGTTTCGTTAAGATCCGGGTGTAATTGTAGCCAAATGTTGGACGTCCCACGAGACCAATTACAACCATTCACTGATGGTCTAAGTTGAAACCATAAAATAAGCGACCGCCGAGTCGAGAGCAAAATTCTGCAAACCATTGTGTTTGTTGCTTGATAAATTGATTGGCCGCCGTGCTGACTCATTTCCCTGCCTTTGTTAGTATCTCACTCTCTCAAATTCTTTGCATACAAGGGTGAAAACACAAGAGTTAAGTCTGTGTCAGCACCGTGAATACATCCCAGGTTTATGACCAGGGACGGGCTAAGTATACAAAGATAGTGGATAATTACACACACATAGTACGTAATTTATAAGACCGAGAGGGGCAGGATGGCCACAATCACAATGCCCAAACTTAAGTTTAATGAATTTTTAGACCAAAGAATGCAAGATAGAGCGGGGGGGGAAAGAACAGTATAAAACAGTAAAGAAAGTATGGGAGGGAGTAAGACTTAAATGGACACAGGCAGGTTACCTTAGCGGAGGTCCCCCATCTAAGGGACAACTCCAGTCTATGCAGAAAGAATTAGAGGAAGCGGTAAAAGAGGCAACAGAGAGCGAGACGGAGAAGAACAAGATGCACTTATTAAGAAAGAGGGAACTAAACATCGAGAGAGAGCTGAGGCAGAGCTAAAGATAGGGACATGGGAGATAGAGGAGAGCTGTGCAGAGAATGGACAGAAGATGGCAGTATTGCAGCACTCAACGGTCTCCCAGCCGACGGGGAGCCAGATTGAATGCTGGTCACATAACAGAAAACTTAAAACCAATTCGGAGTAGAGAGAATACAGTTAATAACTTATTTAGGTTAAATTTAAAGACTAATTTTATTATTGTTATGGATTGGCTGACATACTATATAAATTTAGCGAAGTATATGGCAAGTTTACACTTTGGAGTGGAGAAAGTTGAGAAGTTGATTTTACTTATACGATAGTTTTGCTGCTAAACTCAGTTGGAGTAACTAGATGTTTTGCCTAGATGCATAAATAGGACAGTTATTTTTGGTATTGTATTGGCTAGTTGCTGCGTTCTGAATCCAGGTTGAGCGCTAGTAAACGCATATCTTTATTTGAATTATACTAATCTATTTGATAAAATTACTTAACCAGTATATTTAACATTTGATAATGATTGGCAAATCCATATATTTAACCACAACTTTGAATTTAGCATTGGGTATTATAGGAGAAACGGGATACAATTTGTACTTTCCCAACCGGGTGTGGCCGTATTAAATTATGCTAGAGAAAATTGGTTGTGTCATATAGAGGGAAAATGTGTGCATTATAGATTTGAGTTACTTTTCAAAAGTTGCTAAAAGTTATTGGTTTTTGTTTAGGTAACACCAGAGAATTCGAACAATAAGTAAACGTATTCTAAACGTGATCTGTTTTCATTATGGGGAACAATGAACGACTCGCAACCTGGTATGGCGGCCTGGGAGTTTTTAAAGGGACAGTACACGTTTATCACAGTTGTATGATTAGTACATGAAACATCGGGGAAATTTAAAACGAATGATTGGAGGGTATTATCATAATTATTAGGTTTTGTTTTTGTAGTAAACGTTTGGGTTAAGGGGTTTTCCGTGTTCCGAGAGACAATATATATTAGGAGGATTATTTTCTGAGTTTTATTTAGACAAGGGATTTGTTTTTAAGATAAAGGGTTCTTTTGGTATGTCTAGACATGGTATGGAACACGAGGGTAAAAGGGTGGTGTAACCTTTTGACCTATTTTCATTGCATTTTTCCTGTGGATTGATCACCCACGGGGGAATGTAGTGAGGATAATGAATTTGTGGTCATTTGGGATACTAGTTTTGAGGTAAATTGATTATAATAGAGTTTATAACTCTTGACTCTAGCCAGCAGCATACCACCCTGCATACCACTACTGGCTTGCTTCTGAAGCTAAGCAGGGTTGGTCCTGGTCAGTCCCTGGATGGGAGACCAGATGCTGCTGGAAGTGGTGTTGGAGGGCCAGTAGGAGGCACTCTTTCCTCTGGTCTAAAAAATATCCCAATGCCCCAGGGCAGTGATTGGGGACACTGCCCTGTGTAGGGTGCCGTCTTTCGGATGGGACGTTAAACGGGTGTCCTGACTCTCTGAGGTCATTAAAGATCCCATGGCACTTATCGTAAGAGTAGGGGTGTTAACCCCGGTGTCCTGGCTAAATTCCCAATCTGGCCCTCAAACCATCATGGTCACCTAATAATCCCCAGTTTACAATTGGTTCATTCATCCCCCTCCTCTCCCCTGTAACTATTCCCCAGGTCGTTGCTGCAAATAAGAACGTGTTCTCAGTCAACTTACCTGGTAAATAAATAAATTGACCATAATTGTAGTTTTAACCACAGAGGAGTCGGGATTCTGTTTTTTAAACATTGGCTATGACGGTTTTGAATGGGCTGTTATTGATTTGGTAGTATAACAGATAGGATAGAGATAGGTTTATTAAGGTTATGTAAGGACTTTAGAGATTGACACTATAAGACATGTTGTTATTTTTAAATCCATGATTTTAGATTAAGTCAAAACAGTGAGACACTTAGTTAATATTGCAAAGGAACACATAGTTGTTATTGACTATTATTAGAAAAAGGCAGACAGAGGGGTCTACCCCGCACTGTTGAGACCTTGAAGGTTTGAGAGCTGAATGGGGAGGGTGGACCAGGAAATGAGCAAGGTAGGCTGTGAAATAAGATAGGAGAGAAAGGGTTTAACATATATAAGCAGCACAGATACATTTTAAAGTAGATAAGTCACTTGACAGATAATTGATAAAAGATAGATATGAATGGACGCCCAAGCCCAAGGGAGAATTGGACATGTGGAAAATGAAAGGTGCGTTCCTATATTATAATGTAGAACATCAGAATATTTTACTAATCTTACCTAAGTCATTATTTAGAGTAGGTAAGGTTGATACCTGGCCAGAGCCAGGTATCAAACGGGGGAGGGGTACATTGTGGTCTAGGATAGGATGGGGCCTATTGGATAATAAACTAATTAAAAATTAAAAATTTCTAGCTAACAAATAGGCATAGAAGTTAAATATATAATCAGATAGAACAAATGAGAAACTGTTTGTTAACCAAACCTGTATGTCCAGGATTTTATGCATTGCAGGTGAATTAAAGGAGAAGGTGATTCACTCGACCTGGGGGCATATCGCACTTGGAGGGTGAGACACACTGACACTGCCGAATGATCACAGAGTTAAGGAGAAGAACCGTTGCTAATAGAGTTCGGGGATCAACTCCTTAATGAAGAAATCCCTGACCCCGACCTTTCATCACTGTGTACGTTCATAGAAGTGAAAGTGTTGCTTGATCTCTGGCTGATGATGTGTTCTCTGGGAGAGGATGGGGCTTTACAGGACTGTTTGTAGTCCTGAGCTGTCTGATTAGGATACGATGGGGATGTTACCATCACAGTACTGCCAGAACCACCACCAGTTCCAACGGACCAGGGTTCAGCCGGCCTCCTCCACCACTTCAAGACCAAGTCCCACGCCATCACCTAAGCTCTCCATTCTGGTACAGGTAATAAATGTAAAAGACATCTCAGATAGTGACCAATTGGGGACTGAAACTGGTTATGAGGGAAGGGAGAATATGTGGTTGGCCTATATGAGATACACAGCCAAAACACTTAATAGAAAGGACTGAGTCGTTTGTGGACATGCCAGACCTATTCTGGCTGCTCACCCATTTGCCCTAAGTAATGGGGAAGGTTGGATGTGCATATTGGAAAGTTTAAGCCAAATTCAACCCTGTGTAAAACTCTGAGTCTTGTGTTCCCAGAAGTCCCTCCCCAGATGGTACCGTGGGGAGTTAAGGCATATGGGGGATATTACAGCTGTATCACTGGTACAGGTAGAGGTATAGACTATGGGAGGCTCCCTACTACTGCCTGCATCACTAATGTCACTATTAACTAGAGGTGTTGCTGATGCATGGTGGATGTGTGGACCTGCCAGGCAGTTGACCCAATTTTGAAAGGAGATTGTCAGGGCACATGTGCTTTGGCCAGTCTGATAAACACCATTGCCTATTATTGAGGTTACAGCTAACCAACTTCTGGGAGCTGCACATGACACAGAGGCTTGGGACCAACCCAGTAGACGGCAGAAACGTGACGCTCCTTGGTCCGAGGGTACAGATAACATCCACACCAACCTGTTGGGGGTCCCAATAGGGGTCCCCCACGAATTCCAGACATTAAACAGGAGAGATGGTCTGTGGCATCTGATGCCCATCATTGGCCCAGCTATTGTTGATGCTAAACAAAATGCCTGGATCAATTATATTTATTATAATTAACAGCGATTTGTTAACTACACCCACACAGCACTTACGGGGATGGCTGAACAATTGGATGCTACCTCTCAAACCAGTAGACAAAATAGACTAGCACTGGACATGATTCTGGCCAACCAGGGAGGTGTATGTAAAATGTTTGGAGAACAGTGTTGGACGTTTGTCCCTAACAATACTAGTCCGGATGGGAGCATTTCAAAAGCTCTGAGTGGCCAACCCACTCAGAGCTTTTGAAATGCTCCCATCCGGACTAGTATTGTTAGGGACAAACGTCCAACACTGTTCTCCAAACATTTTACATACACCTCCCTGGTTGGCCAGAATCATGTCCAGTGCTAGTCTATTTTGTCTTGCAGGTGTGGAGGAGAGTGGACTGTTCCCATGGATGGGTGGTTGGTTTGGTAAGTACACTGCAATGATGACTACTGGATTTCTGACCCTAGTTGTTGTTGTTTTTCGTATGCTCATGTGCTGTGCTGCCTGTATCATACCTTGTTTGAAGAAGTCTGTTACAGATGTGGCAAGGGCCTCTGGTATGATACCGTTGCTTGATGCTCCAGTTGGAGAGGCTGACACGGAATCAAGCTTTCGCAGGAAAGTGTGCCTGACAGAGGAGGACCCTTGGTTTGCTGTAGTTGATGTTGTCGAATGAATAAAAAGTGATGTTTGTCCTCCCTGTTATGAAGGTTTGAAGTTCCCGGGTGGAGACGAGCCCACCTGGTACAGGTTGTATAGAGGGATGGACCTGAGGGTTTAACATTTTCTCGTTTTTTGGATACTAATGTGTGATTGGCCATTCCAGGTGTAGCACTTGGAGTAGTCTCCTTTTTGTCCTTGCTCATTGCTTCATTGCATACTTAAGGGGGCTTCTTGTTTTCATTATCCTTATTTTTTCTTTGCTTGCGGCAGACGAACCAGATCCAGATCTTCTTTTTGATGAATTTTAGCTTTTACATTTGTCACGTCTCCTGTGAGTCGTGAAGAGGGGGAATTAAAATTTGCCTTGTAGCAAATGTATGTATGTATGTCTATGAACTGCTTATATTGAACTGCTTATATTTGTCACGTCTCTTATGAGACGTGAAGAGGGGGGATCAAAATTTGCCTCCCGGCAAATTGATGTCCTCATCATTGTCACGTCTTTTATTTTATCATTGTCACGTCTTTTAGACGTGAAGAGGGGGATTTGTTATATATAATAAATATACATCTAGCTTATGCATACATACATAACCATATCTACATATAAATGAACATACATATAGCTTGTGCATACAGTACCATTGGGTTAGCTAACTCAATGGTCAGACTAGTTAACCTTTAGATAACTCCTGTTTTAGTGTCATCTGGCTGCGCTAGAGACTGTGTGTGACCATAGGATTAAAAACTTGTACAACACACCCCATGACTAAAAACACAAGACTGCTGAGGCACCGAACAGGATACCCCATTGTCACAAAACTGCTGACCGCACTGAACAGTTATGAAGCGCCAAACTAAACCGCCTGACTTAAGCAATTGCTCACATCCCTACAACTCAGGAAACCCCCTAGCCCATCTCATGACTTCTGGACACACAAAGAGTTACATCGCATAAACCCAAACACACACACACATTTTCTCCCCTCTCTCCTGGATGGATGCGTTTGAGGACTCTGCTGTGCACCAATGGGGCCCCTGTTCTGGCCAGAGCAGACCCGCCTCCAACTCTTCAGGACCAGTCAGGAGAACAGAACCACAAGAATCAACCTACGTCATTCAATGTATAAAATGTAATGCACACTATGTTTAGGGGTCTCTTCTGCTGGTTCCCTCTGACCCAAATGAACGAGCCCGTGGACGCTTTGCAAGATATCTTTAACTCTGAATAAACTGCCTTTACTAAATCTAAGTCCACCCTGGTCCAGCGTCTTGACTTGGTCTCATTCTCAAGTAACTGATCATCAACAATTAGACCTCATGTTATGGAAAATAAATGTCTTATCTAACAGGTTATGTGACTCAGCATGTACTGCATGAACTGTGACTCAGCATGTACACGAAACAAAAATATAAACGCAACATGTAAAGTGTTGATCCCATGTTTCATGAGCTGAAATAAAGATCCCAGAGAAGTTTCGATACGCACAAAAAGCTTGTTATCTCAAGTTTTGTGCAGAAATGTGTCTACATCCCTGTTGACTGATATTCTTATATGAACTGCAACTCAGCAAAATCGTTGAAATTGTCGCATGTTGTGTTTATATTTTTGTTCAGGATAGTTTATAGGCGGTGTCGTGGAAATATTTGATCAATCATATTTCACAAATACAGGAACATGTGAGTTCAAATAGACTATTTATTACTTCATAATAAAAGCCGAGCTGGATCATGAATACAACTTCCTTCCAGTCTTGGCACAGACTACTTATATATTTGTCCTCCTTACGTCATAGTAACTCCTCTTAATGACTCATCACCTCTGGCTTTTAGCCACCATTATCATATTGCCTTCATATTAGGACATGCAACCTGTAGAGTCACAGAAGTAGTTTCATGCATGTAGGACCATAGCAACAGACCTTGGCACTCTACAGGAATAACCAATACATGTCATCCTGCTGGCTCCACTGAAAGGGGAACCCCTGTTCTGGAAAAACCCCAAGAGGTCTAACCATAGTTGGCCATAACAGTTACAAGAATAACCACGTGCATGTCTAATGGTGTCTAATTACCAAGAGCACATACACATACACTAGTTTTTCTGGCTCCTTCTGAAATAAATAATTGCCACATATCTACTGAAAAATTCACAATAGCGGCAGGTATCTTAGTGGTTAAGCGCATTGGGCCAGTAACGTGTTTGAATCCCTGAGCCGACTAGGTGATCAGTCTGTGAATGTGCTTTTGAGCAAGGCAGTTAAACCCTAGTTGCTCTGGACAAGAGCTAAATGTAAAGTTGTGTCTGTGTATTCTGGGCTCACTGCTGACTGTGGAGGTTGTTGTGGTGGAGAATCCAGGCTGCCTCTCAGAGAAATACATGATTGTGGTTCTGAACTACCCTCTCCTGGACTGGAAAGGTTGCAGGCATAGAGAGGCCAGTGGAGTGGTAGTAATATATAAAGTAAACTATGTACAACTGTAAAGTGGTTAATTAATTTTTAAATATATTAAATCTACATGTTTCCTTATTTCAGATTGTTAATATACTATAGAACGGTCTGTTCACGATACAAGTATGTGGTGGAGTTCGATGTGTTTTTCTCTAATTTATGCTTTGGCCACAAAATACGAGTGTAGCACTGAGTAAGTAGCCGATCTATACTAACGGTTTTATAGAGGTGAGGTCCTCTAATACATACCAAACACTATATCAACAATTTATAATATCACAGGTTCTTTACCAAAAGGGGTAGAAAGTGTAAAATAGGAAATAGAGAAGAAAGTTGTAAATAAACACCCTTTTTAACTGCAGAAGCATAGTTTCAGTTCGTAGATTCAATAGAATTGTATGGTCTGCATATAAATATAACACAATCTTCAGCTCTGTCACTAGCAGAGTCATTATTAGCTTTATATAACAAGAGCATACTAACAAAGTGCATTGTTGCGGGAGGTGTGTCGTAGGTAGAAGGAGAGCCGATCAGCTGAACAGCACATACTTAAGATTAGGCAACCAGGTTGCCACACTGGAATTTGGACTGAAGACACATCCACCAGTCTCATCCCCCCCAGGTACGCCAACCTGTACACGTCTAAATATATCTGCTGGCACACGGAAACATTGTCATTTTAAAAGGCAAACCCCACCCCCCAACAATGAGACACATCTGGAGGCAATCACATCCTGTTGACGCATGCCACATGAGTATAGGATGAGTCAACAACATTATTTGGCTTTGGGTTAGTTATATTAACTTTTAAAAGTGAGTTTTCAATGGAAAGTTACTTCAACATCACACAAATAATCCTCTGCTGACACTGACAAATACCAATAGAAACGACCTCATCTGAATGCAACAATCTAGTCTAGGCCTATGAAAAGGGGAGACACCTACTGTACAATATGTCAATCTGGCCTGGAGGAGGAAAAATCTATTTTCCAGTGGCGCTGACTCACCCAATGATAAAGACTGTGAAAGAGCACTCGCCGAGAATATGTACGAAGCTCTCTGCTTGTGTAAATATAGGCCTAGGCTAGGCCTACTGTTCTCCCCATTTTGGGAGGTAAGAATTTCGATATCTACATTTTATATGCTTTTCACTGACTGCCGCAACTCAACAATCAGCTAGGCCAATGGCCTTGAGTGTATGTGTGTGCATGCATGTAAATTATGTGAAAGTGAAACGTGCAGCTTCAGATGACAGGAAAACATTTTAACATATAGGCTACTTGTCTTAGTTTTACCCAAGTGCTGTATTAGATAATAATTTCAACATGTACATACCTATCTGGTCAATAAATGCGATCTTGTAAATGTTGTCACTGAATTTTCTACAGGCATTCTCCTCCTGATTTACTGCTAGTAAATAGTTCACATTTGCACATTCGGTTAGTTGAGGGGTTCTGTGAAGAACCTTTAACGACTACAAAAGTTACAACTGTGCCATATAGATTGCAAAATAGTTGGGAATAGATTTTCTACGTACTGATTCCGTGGCACATGATTTATGAACTGATACACAAAACAACTCCATAGTCAATCAATCAATAATCTAAAATTACTTTTAGCAAAAAAATGTATCTTTGATTTACAATCTGTAGAAACTATAAGAATAAAAAGGTTCAGAACTTTTGTGAAATGTCACAGCACAGTAAAAAATAAACTTGTGTAAATATTTGTATGAACATAACAAGATTCAACAACTGAGACATAAACTGAACAAATTCCACAGACATGTGACTAGCAGCAATGGAATAATGTGTCCCTGAACAAAGGGGGAGTCAAAATCAAAATTAACAGTCAGTATCTGGTGTGGCCACCAGCTGCATTAAGTACTGCAGTGCATCTTCTCCTCATGGACTGCACCAGATTTGCCAGGTCTTGCTGTGAGATGTTACCCCACTCTTCCACCAAGGCACCTGCAAGTTCCTAGACATTTCTGGGGGGAATGGCCCACCCTCCAATCCAACAGGTCCCAGGCGTGCTCAATGGGATTGAGATCCGGGCTCTTCGCTGGCCATGGCAGGACACTGACATTCCTGTCTTGCATGAAATCATGCACAGAATGAGCAGTATGGCTGGTGGTATTGTCATGCTGCTGGGTCATTTCAGGATGAGCCTGCAGAAAGGGTACAACATGAGGGAGGAGGATGTCTTCCCTGTAACACACAGCGTTGAGATTGCCTGCAATGACAACAAGCTCAGTCCGATGATGCTGTGATACACCGCCCCAGACCATGATGGACCTTCCACCTCCAAATCGATCCAGCTCAAGAGTACAAGAGTACGTGTAACGCTCATTCCTTCGACGATAAACGTGAATCTGACCATCACCCCTGGTGAGACAAAACAGCGACTCAGAGCACATTTTGCCAGTCCTGTCTGGTCCAGCGACGTTTGATTTGTGACCATAGGTGACGTTTTTGCCGGTGACGTCTGGTGAGGACCTGCCTTACGTAACAGAATAACTTTAGTCCGTCCCCTCGCCCCGACCCGGGTGCGAACCAGGGACCCTCTGCACACATCAACAACAGTCACCCACGAAGCATCGTTACCCATCGCTCCACAAAAGCCACGGCCCTTGCAGAGCAAGGGGAACCACTACTTCAAGGTCTCAAAGCGAGTGACGTCACCGATTGAAACGCTATTAGCGCGCACCACCGCTAACTAGCTAGCCATTTCACATCGGTTACACTTACAACATGCTTACAAGACCTCAGTCCAGCCTCTCTCAGCCTATTGTGGACAGTCTGAGCACTGATGGAGGGATTGTGCATTCCTGGACTAACTCGGGCAGTTGTTGTTGCCATCCTGTACTTGTCCCGCAGGTGTGATGTTCGGATGTACCGATCCTGTGCAGGTGTTGTTACACGTGGTCTGCCACTGCGAGGACGATCAGCTGTCCATCCAGTCTCCTTGTAGCGCTGTCTTAGGCATCTCACAGTACGGAAGTTACAATTTATTGCCCTGGCCACATCTGCAGTCCTCATGCCTCCTTGCAGCATGCCTAAGGCAAGTTCACGCAGATGAGCGGGAACCCTGGGCATCTTTCTTTTGGTATTTTTCAGAGTCAGTAGAAAGGCCTCTTTAGTGTCCTTAGTTTTCATAACTGACCTTAATTGCTGTTAGTGTCTTAACAACCGTTCCACAGGTGCATGTTCATTAATTGTTTATGGTTCATTGAACAAGCATGGGAAACAGTGTGTAACCTGTTGAGGATAGAGGGCGCTATTTTCACTTTGGGGAAAAATCGTGCCCAATTTAAACAGCCTCGTACTCTATTCTTGCTCGTACAATATGCATAGTATTATTACTACTGGATAGAAAACACTCTCAAATTTCTAAAACCGTTTGAATTATATCTGTGAGTAAAACAGAACTCATTTTGCAGCAAACTTCCTGTCAGAAAGTGAAAAATCTGAATTCGAGGCTTTGTTCCAGGGCCTGCCTATAAATGTGCTTGATATGTATTAGTATACATGCACTTCATACGCCTTCCACTAGATGTCAATAGGCTGTGAGAGGTGAAATGGGGTTTCTAGGTATTTCTATGGTCAAAAGATAGAGCTTGGAATGACATGACCCCAGAATTCCTTTGTTCAGGAAGCGCATAAAGGTCACCAGTATTGGCTTCTGAAAAGCAATCGTTATAGACGTCTTATATCTCCGGCTTTGATTTTATTTGATAAATGTGAAAATATCATCGTAAAGTCTGTTTTTTCAATATAGTTTTATTAGATTATTGCAATTTTTTCGGGAGTTTAGACGTGTTGCGTTCTTTGCGTTTGGTGACGAAGGAGAGCTTAGCGCCACTTGGCTAGTTTTGCTTGCTCACTCGAGAGGGAAAAATGCCATTCTAAAACCAAACAACGATTGTTCTGGACAGAGGACCCCTTGTACAACATTCTGATGGAAGATCATCAAAAGTAGGACCCATTTATGATGTTATTTCATATATCTGTCGAACATGTTTACTTTCAGTTTGCGCCCAGATTTTGGGCGCTCTCTCGCAATAACGTAAGCTGCATGTCGTAATTTTATTTAAGTTATTTTTAGAATTCTAACACGGCGATTGCATTAAGAACTAGTGTATCTATCATTTCCTATACAACATGTATTTTTTTGTAATGTTTATGAATAGTTATTTGGTCAGAATAGGTGAGTGTCAGAAAAATATCCGGACATTCTGGGAAAAAGATGCTAAGTTTTCAGAATGTATAACCACGGATATCAGCTCTAAATATGCACATTTTCGAACAAACCATATATGTATTGTGTAATATGATGTTATAGAACTGTCATCTGATGAATTTTGAGAAGGTTAGTGAAAAAATGTATATCTTTTGCTGGTTTATTCGCTATCGCTAACGTGCCTATCGCTATCGCGCCTTGAATGAATGAATGCGGTTGTGTGGTAGGCTATTGTAGTAATCTAATATAATGCTATATTGTGTTTTCGCTGTAAAACACTTAAAAAATCGGAAATATTGGCTGGATTCACAAGATGTTTGTCTTTCATTTGCTGTACACCATGCATTTTTCAGAAATGTTTTATGATGAGTATTTAGGTATTTCACGTTGGTCTCTATAATTACTCTGGCTGCTTCGGTGCTATTTGTGACGGTAGCTGTGATGGTAGCTGCAATGTAAAACTGATTTATACCTCAAATATGCACATTTTTCGAACAAAACATAGATTTATTGTGTAACATGTTATAAGACTGTCATCTGATGAAGTTGTTTCTTGGTTAGTTTGTTTGGTTTTGTGCATGCTACCTGTGCTGTGAAAAATGTCTGTGCTTTTTTGTATTTGGTGGTGAGCTAACATAAATATACGTGGTGTTTTCGCTGTAAAACATTTTAAAAATCGGACATGTTGACTGGATTCACAAGATGTTTATCTTTCATTTGCTGTATTGGACTTGTTAATGTGTGAAAGTTAAATATTTCTCAAAAATATTTTTTGAATTTCGCGCTCTGCCTTTTCAGTGGAATGTGGGAGGAGTTCCGCTAGCGGAACCCCGGGGCTAGACAGGTTTTAAACCTTTTACAATGAAGATCTGTGAAGTTATTTGGATTTTTATGAATTATCTTTGATAGACAGGGTCCTGAAAAGGGGACTTTATATGGCAAATATAAACTTGATGGTCTTCAGAGGTGGATGGGAGGGGTTGAGGGTAGCTGAAGGATGGGATAAAACAAACAAAATATAACAATTGTAAAATACATTGTGTCCGTAAAATGTATATAGAATGTATAAACTGTAGAAGCCTAAATTCTGTTGTCCTCCAATTAGGGGAGTGGTGGTAGGGTTAGGGGAAAATAATAAAGGAAAATATATTTACCCCAAAAATTAATGGGGGACTGAAAATTATGCAGACAATTACATTGATGGAAGCCACAATTTATCTGTAATATTATAGCTAATCAACCCCCCCCAAAACATATACAACTTTGTACAACGCACACTTTTATTTCCTTGAAAATTAATAGTTACTCAATACAGTATTGTAACACAATATCAATAATATTTACATTGTTCATTACATACATTAATAAAGTGGTATCTACTCCATCTTCTGGATTTGCATAGCTTTTGAGGAACTCATGCTCAACATACCTTGAAAAAATACAACAGAACACATGAACAGGAATGACATATTCTCTAAAGGGTGGCCCCCCAAAAAAGATACATCTTAAAGCCACACCCCTACTAAGCCACGCCTCCAGTCCAGGCTTCATCCAGGAACCAGTTGCTACATTGAACCATTGAAAGCAGGGGTGTCGAACTCATTCAATGGAGGCCCTAGTGTCTGTAGGTTTTAGTTTTTTCCTTTCAATTAAGCCCTAGGCAACCAGGTGTTGGGAATTCCAATCAAATTGTATTTGTCACATGTGCCAAATACAACAGCTGTAGACCTTACCGTGAAATGCTTACTTACAAGCCCTTAACCAACAATGCAGATTTAAGAAAATAAAAGTTAAGAAAATATTTACTAAATAAACTAAAGTAAAAAAAGTAACACAATAAAATAACAATAATGAGGCTATATACAGGGGGTACCGGTACTGAGTTAATGTGCAGGGGTAGAGGTTAGTCGAGGTAATTTAGGCAATACTGTATGTACACTCGGAGTGTGGTGTCAGGAAAATAACCTCACACTCAACGTCAACAAAACAAAGGAGATGATTGTGGACTTCAGGAAACAGCAGAGGGAGCCCCCCCCCCCCTATCCACATCGACGGGTCAGTAGTGGAGAAGGTGGAAAGTTTTAAGTTCCTCGGTGTACACATCACGGACAAACTGAATTGGTCCACCCACACAGACAGCGTTGTGAAGAAGGCGCAGCAGCGCCTCTTCAACCTCAGGAGGCTGAAGAAATTCGGCTTGTCACCAAAAGCACTCACAAACTTCTACAGATGCACAATCGAGAGCATCCTGTCGGGCTGTATCACCGCCTGGTACGGCAACTGCTCCGCACACAACCGTAAGGCTCTCCAGAGGGTAGTGAGGTCGGCAGAACGCATCACCCGGGGCAAACTACCTGCCCTCCAGGACACCTACACCACCCGATGTCACAGGAAGGCCATAAAGATCATCAAGGACAACAACCACCCAAGCCACTGCCTGTTCACCCCGCTATCATCCAGAAGGCGAGGTCAGTACAGGTGCATCCAAGCAGGGACCGAGAGACTGAAAAACAGCTTCTATCTCAAGGCCATCAGACTGTTAAACAGCCACCACTAACATTTAGCGGCCGCTGCCAACAAACTGACTCAGCTCCAGCCACCTTAAAAATGGGAATTGATGGAAATTATGTAAAAATGTACCACCAGCCACTTTAAACTATGCCACCTAATATAATGTTTACATACCCTACATTACACATCTCTTATGTATATGTATATACTGTACTCTATATCATCTACTGCATCTTGCCATCTTATGTAATACATGGACCACTAGCCACTTTAAACTATGCCACTTTATGTTTACATACCCTACAGTACTCATCTCATAGGTATATACCGTACTCTATACCATCTACTGCACCTTGCCTATGCCGTATGTACCATCACTCATTCATATATCTTTATGTACATATTCTTTACCCCTTTACACTTGCGTGTATAAGGTAGTAGTTGCGGAATTGTTAGGTTAGATTACTTGTTGTTATTACTGCATTGTCGGAACTAGAAGCACAAGCATTTCGCTACACTCGCATTAACATCTGCTAACCATGTGTATGTGACTAATAAAATTTGATTTGATTTGATTTGATGTAGGTAGGGATAAAGTGTCTATTCATAGATAATAAACAGCCAGTAGCAGCAGCGTAGATAAAAGAAGGTGGGGGTCAATGCAAATAGTCCGGGTAGCCATTTGATGAATTGTTCAGCAGTCTTATGGCTTGGGGGTAGAGGCCGTTATAAGAAGCCTTTTGGACCTACACTTGGCGCTCCAGTTCCACTTGCCATGCAGTAGCAGAGAGAACAGTCTATGACTGGAGTCTTTGACAATTGTTTGGGATTCTTACTAATTAGTGACCTTAATTCATCAATCAAGTATAAGGGAGCAGTGAAAACCCGCAGACACTCGGCCCTCCGTGGAATGAGTTTTACACCTGTGCATTAAATAAAACGAGTATACTTTTTATTTATCACAATTTTCTTTTACCAATTTTGTTCTTTTAATGCAGACCATAGAGGAAGAAGCCACACAGACACCAAAAGATCTGGCATGGGGTGCAACGAGACTGAGCAGACATCCCAGAACTGAGTGTGATGGAGAAGATTCGTCGATGACTATTATTTTTTATTTAACCTTTATTTAACCAGGAAGGGCTCATTGAGATTTAAAATCTCTTTTTCAAGAGCGCCCTGGCCAAGATAGGCAGCACCAAGTCATTACAAAAATTACAGACAGACAACATGAAAAACTACAAGTAATCTAGTAAAAACCATTGAATTCACAAGAGTATAACAATGTCAAAAACAGCAAATTAAAAACATTGACAGGTCAGGGAATCAGCCTCAAAATCCTTCATCAGTGATTTAAAAACACCAATCGGGACAAGTTCTTCCAGTTTAAAATTATTTTGTAAGGTGTTCCAAGACGATGGCGCAGAGTACATAAAAGACCTTTTACCAAATTCAGTTCGGACATTAGGAACAGTTAGCAGGATAAAGTGTAGCGAACGAAGAGAGTACCCACCACATTTCTGAACAATAAAAATGCCCAAATAAAAAGGTAGTAAACCCAAAATGTCTTTGTAAATAAAAGTATACCAGTGACTGAGCCTACGAGTGACTAGAGAAGGCCAGCCAACCCTGGTTGGAGAGATTAAAGTAGATGTCACGTGTCAAATTTGATGGATGCCCCTAAGTCCGGCTGTCAAAATTTGATGGATGCCCCTAAGTCCGGCTGTCAAAATTTGATTGATGACCCTAAGTCCTGTTGTAGGAGGCCTGCACATATTTGGGCTTCCGGTCAGGACATCCTGGCAGGGGTGGGGGTCTTTGGGTTGAGTAAGTGTCAAGCTGTCAATGTCCTAAATCAAAAAAAAATCATGATTTATGACCCTATGTAATGATTGATGACCCAATGGCGTGTAGAAGGGGGGCATGCACATATTTGGGCTTCAGGTCAGGACATCCTGATGGTTAGGGGGGCTTTTTGGGTAAGTAAGTGACCAGGTGTCATGTCAACCTGTTCCTGGATGTCTAGTGTTGGGTGTTGTTAATGAACATTTCAAAGAGGCTGGCTTTGCAGAAGCCTTATAAAGCCCCAGAACAATTCCTGTTTAAGACTGTACAAGATCTTAAGAATAACCATGGAATTTGGGATCGGTGACAAAGCAGTGATGACTGTAACAACTGAAGCGGGTCCTCGGTTGGTTCATAGAGCACGGGCCAAGTATCAACCCGCAATATATGATGCTCCAAAAAAACGTTTTTTAAATGTGTATAGAACCCAAACACCTCCAGCAAATGCGCTGAAAGATCAAGTGTTGATGTCTAATGGACAGCTGTGGGGGTATCGGTTTGATTACCTGCCGTGTAGAGTGACCCTCTATACGGTAGCTGAAGGAGAAGAATATACAGACCAGACTGTAGGCTTGGAATATGGTGTTGAAGACTGGTCGGTTTTTCGCAAGGTTGTGTGTCCTGAACTGGGCCTTATCACCAAGGGGTATAGTGTGTTCACGGGCCACGAGACCCGTTGGGAAGGTACCCCTGACTCCTCAGGACGAATATTTCACAGGGTGAAAATACAAAGACAGAATGGACGTCCCTGCGGCTGCGTGGAGTTCTATATCGGCACCCAGGAAATCCGAAACCAAAACCTCAGGGAGGGGGGCCTGACTGGGGATTCCAGACTGCGTCTGCTTATTCCTTTTAAAAGTTGGGATGTAATGGAATTGAACATGTTGCAGGCGTTGGATGCTCTCTTTGTACAGAGCCAACAGCGGCAGAGCCTTGTTCATTTAAAGAAGTGCATAATATATACGAATCGTGAAGATTACGTTTCAAAAGAGCCTCAAGAAGATACAACTTCAGAAGAAAACGCGGCCTCTGTTAACCACGCCCCGATATCCAAAGGCGGGGTTCTACGATAAAAAGGAAAAGGAGCCAGTTCTTCATTTCATCATAGACCATGGATATCCCTAGCTTCTACGAGGACTCCGCTACGTCATGGGGCCCCGACACTAAGGACTCAATGCCTCGCAGCCCTACACTCTACTCACCCCTGGCAAGACCCGAGACACCCCCTGCATGTACCCAGCCTGAGGATGTGTTTGATGGGGTGGTCAGTACTATTTTTGTGGATACCATCAAGGCCTCTGTAGCTACACTTTTAGACGTGGTGATTGGCGACTATATAAGAGAAAAATGCATCGGCTGTGAGATCAATCACCCCAGCCAGCGTCGTCATCCTTGCCTATACGACCCTCCTAGATCATAGGCGGAAATCCCAGGGGGGACGGGGGGGACACGACCCCCCCATCCTGGGGAAAATATGATTTGTCCCCCCCAATATATCACTGTAAACATAACTATGTAATTTCAATAATATTAATAATACGCAATGAAAGCACTTGTACTGATTATAGACACTTAATAGCGCGTTTTTAAATTTCACAGATTGCGACCCCCCCGCCCTTTGCCTCACAATGGTTTGATCCACTGCCAGTTCTTTAGCTGGCAAGGTAATAGAGGGCTCGTATCTACTGTCCGAAAGGCACTCAATGTACGTAACTGACGTGAGGTAATCCAGTCAATCGCGCCTTAGCAATGTATATTTTTTTTTCATGTTGCAGGGTTCACACACTAGCTGAATTTGCAGAGCTAGCGCGCAAACTAAAGCAAACATTAACTATCAAGCTAGCTAGTACCTATTCCATTTATGTGGCGTCGTCAAAAATGGAATATTTGCTATCGTCAGTTTATTCCAAGATTAGCATGCAGCTGTAGTGCTTCAAAGTCCCTGTGATAAGGTTAGCGATAAACTGAAGTCCAAACTGAACAAAACTACACTCTCTTATACCATTGTCTTAAATATATTTAATGGTCTCGTTGCAAAAGCTAAATTGTCGCTAGTGAATTTTTTTTTTTTTTCACCTTTAACCAGGTAGCAAAGATTATAGCAAACACCACAGAAACGGAATTGGTGCTCGCTAGCTTTGCAAATTCAGCTATTGTTGGAAGCCTGCCAATATGAAACAAACTATGTTAAAATTTCAAAACGTTGCAGCATGTGTTGTGTAAATGTGTGTGTGCAGCTAGACCGGTCAGCCAGCCAGCCAGGTAGAAAAATGTCAGAAAAAAGTAAAAAGACGGACATCAGAGTATTTTTCAGTACACCAAAACGCAAAGTAAGAACTCTAGTAGCCTAATATCTCAAAGACCAGTTGATAAAATGTTCATAAGAAAGAAGTGAAATGCTAATGGTAATATTTCACAATGATGTCATTAGGCAGAGCAGGCAACAGATGGCACAGAGACAGCAGAGCTGGGGACAGATATGCAGGGACAGACTGGCAGAGACAGGGGGTCTCAGGTAAGTTTGTTGAGTCTTTGTTTGGCAACATTATGAAAGGTTCTCAATTTCTTTGATTTGTAAAATAGGGACATAATTGGAAAATGCCATGAATACCCCCACTCTCAATTTAAACTGGTGACTGAACCAAGATTTGTTTAAGGCAATGGTATTGCTGTTGTGATTAATTGTGTAGTTTTGGGTACCGGTAGTTAGGAGTACAGCAAACACCTTATTTCTTTTCTAGAAGACAGACTGTGAGTCAGTGAGGGTGGTGAAAGGGAAAGAGCCAAGGAGAGAGACTTGAGGACAGTGTCACAGCCACGGCAGGACCAGGTGTCACCCTTGTTGCCAGCAGCACCAGTATAGGGGACAGTGGCACAGCATCGTCCAGTTATCTCAGTGATGACACAAAACCATATCAGCCACACCCACAATTTATAGAACCGCAAACTCTTGCAAACGTTTCAAGAGAGAGGAACACTGCACTGATAAGGAACATTGCTATAACTATTATTATTAGTAGTATTATAATGATTTAAACAAGTTGGGACAACCCTTCAGTTAACTACTGTACCTAACAATTATCCAGTAGTAGTGATTATGGTCCCTCAATATACATTTAACATATTACAACATAGTCTATGTGTTACAGCACTACTTTTGGTGTCCACCTCAGGAATTGCTCCTGAGAAAATTTCATGTAATTGTCCCCTCCAAGGTTGATATCAGATTTTCGCCCCTGTCCTAGATACTACTTTTTCAATCATTTTGAGGAGCTGGTGAAAAGACTGTGGTTCCGCAGGTTTATACCAGCGCTGGTCAGCGCCCTGGAGTCTATGGGTCTTGTGCCGTCTATCCCTAGAGTTTACGGGGTAACCGAGGCCTTCCTACATGAACTGAAGGAGGCAATCTTCATCCACGAGAAACTCAAAGAAATCCGACACACCCTGGTGGCCGACAACAAATACAGGGAAGCTGTGGTTGCTGATGTGTTGCTTTTCTGGCTCAATAAATCCCAAGAGACCGAGTGACATTTTGTTATTTAGACGTAAAGCTATGGGTAACTATGTGTCTACGATGTTGGAGCGAATAAATACATTTTTTCTTTTGAGAGACCTTACAAATGTTATGCATCAGATTATTGAAAATAAAGTGAATAATGTATCGTTCTACACGACACACAATACCTGGGCTAATGTAGAGCGTTTGCTGAAAATGGAACAAATCATGAATCATGTACGACATACGGGGGGGAGTTTGCAATGGACACAAATGGTATCAAGAATTGTTGATGAGTCTGAAGAACTAGAAGTAACTTTGGCTAAGATTTTGCATTATTTGTTTGAACCCCCATTTAATGTGAACGTGTATCATATTTGTTGTTTATATACTTATATATCCGACGTGTGTGTTTTAAAAATTCAGCGACACAAACCTGTAAATCTAAACCATATATACAGGGTGTTGCATGATGTGATTGTTGAGAAAACTGGGACTTGTATCTTGCAACAAATCCTGAATTGGTTGTATACGTAATACTTGGTGTTAAAAAATAAAAATTCTCAAACTGAAATGTTGTCGTTATTTGAAAGTGGCTCATTAACGTTATTGTCCCTCAGAGAGGCAAGAAGGATGGCTGAACAGCTGTTGAAAAACATTTATTATAATCCCGCTAACCCCGGGTCTTATGGTGGTAAAGAGTGTTTACAGAGAGCTATAGCCGAAGAAACAGGTAGCCTGTTAAGCGATGCTAAAGTGAGTGAGTGGTTATCAGAGCAGGATGCCTATACTCTCCATAAATCTGTAAGAAAACAATTTCCAAGAAATAGAGTTTTTTCTACGCATCCCTTATCCCAATTTCAGGCGGATCTATGCGACATGCAGGCCCTTGCCGATAAAAATGATGGAAATCGCTACATGCTAACGGTTATAGATATTTTCTCTAAAGTAGCCTTTGTAAGGGTGTTAAAAAATAAGAGCGGGGCCGAGGTAACCCGGGCCTTTGACTCGATCTTGAAGGCAGGAGGCGCACCCAATAAAGTGCAGACTGATGGCGGAAAATAATTTTTTAATAAGACATTTCAGAAGCTAATGAATAAGTATAATATAATACATTTTGCTACAGGCTCGGATTTGAAAGCTTCGGTTGTGGAACGCTTTAATAGGACTTTGAAGGAGCGGATGTGGAGATATTTTACAGCTCACAACACACACAGATATATCGATATAGTTCAGGATTTAGTAACGGGTTACAACAACAGCCATCATAAGAGTATACGTATGAAGCCCTCGGAGGTGTCTTCTGAAAACTCTTTTCAAGTCTTTAAAAATCTGTATGGTTTGTTCCCCGTTCGCCGTAAGAAAAAAATTAACTTTAAATTCAACGTGGGTGACTTGGTGCGTATATCTAAATTGAGGGGTGTTTTCGACAAAAAATATGAGCGAGGTTACAGCGATGAGTTGTTTACCGTTACAGAATGTCTGCCACGCATACCCTCTGTCTACAAATTAAAAGATTATGACGGGGAGCTTATAGAGGGATCTTTTTATGAGAAGGAATTACAGAAGGTCCAGTTGGGTAAAGACAAAGTCTTTCACGTGGAGGAGATTCTAGATCAGAAGAGAGAAAAGGGTAAAAAATGGTTGCTGGTCCGCTGGAAAAACTGGCCCCAAAAGTTCAACAGTTGGGTATTGGAGCACGATATGTTTGAGGCAACTGGGGTTAACTTAAACCCACAGTCCTGATAACTAGCTCCTCATTCTCGTGTACACAGGAGTGCATCATGGAACACAGCGGCTTCTACCTGACTCTCCCCAGTAATGCGTCTGCACATATATATCGTAATAATCAGATTTCGAATTATACAACCAATTTTCCAAAGCCTATAGAGTTATCCGAGGCTTGGGAAGTAGGTCTCAGCGAGATTACATACCCCCATAGTTGGTATAATATCAAAGATAAGGACCGTGATTTTTATTGCAAAAAGTTATCGGAACCTGCGAAACTTATTAAGCTTAAAAAAGGTTTCTATAGAACCGTCGACAGGATCGTCTCAGAGTTGAATGAACACCTAACCCTAAACAAGATGGAAATATTCCTTTTCTACAATCCAATCCATAAAAGGATACAAATCTCAGGGCCTGCTAACGGGGGTATAAAGACCAGCGGTAATTTATCCTACATGTTGGGGATGGGTCCCAATAAATGGACGTATGTGAAAGATAAATTATTCCCATTCCCTGCGGATATCCATGCAGGCTTTTACAACATATTTGTGTATACCGACATCATAACCTATCAAAGGGTCGGAGACACATGTGTGCCCCTCCTGAGAACAGTTCATATAGACGGAAAGGATGGGGACATCGTCACTGTCAATTATGACAAGCCGCACTACGTACCCGTCAGCAAGAAATATATTGAAAACATTCTGGTTGAGCTTAAAACGGATCAGAACGAAAACATTGAATTTACTTATGGTAAAACGATTGTAAAACTACACTTTAGACCCACCAAAACCTCTCTACATATATAATATTTGGTATTATATTTATAAACATAATACAAATAAAAGGGTTATGGAGCACCCTCAGCTCGACCCTAACCGTTATGTTTCATACTATGTGGATCAAGTTGGTAATGGACTACCAGGATATCATGGAGCACCGACAATGTACGGTGCGGGGATAGGGGGTATATTTCGTAACCTCTTTAGGATGGTTTTACCGTTTATGAAGAGAGGCTTCAGCATAGCCAAACCACACTTAAAATCAGCGGCTAAAAATATAGTAAGTGAGGTTGTAGCAAATGCTATGACCCGCAGGGTGTCACCAGAGGTGGAGCATCAAGAAGGCTCGGGGCTTATGATATTGTCTCGAAGGCCAAAAAAGAGACCCCCAGGTTTAAGACGCAGGCCTGCACCTAAAAAGCGGAGGTTAACTGTTAAAAGAACCTCAGTAAGTCAAAGACGTGGTAAAGTGAGGAGGTCTGGACCAAAAAGAATACTAGGAAGTATTTTCTAAAAGAATAAGTGACATGGCTCTTTTACACCGAATGTCCTCTGAAGCTATAAAGACAGAACTCGATCTTTTCATGGCACCGTTAACGCAGCATTCAATAGACAGGTCCGGTTATGTGGAGATAGCCCCCCTCTCGGCTATTACCGATAACGGGCCTATCGAATTTTTCATACCCGGCCACGGTGACAACTATCTGGACCTCAACAACACCTTGGTGCATTTACGTCTAAAAGTGACCAAAAGAGATGGGTCTAATATTGCAGGCGATGCCAAAGTGAGTCTCATTAATTACCCCTTGGCCACCATCTTCTCCCAAGTGGATGTGACTTTGGGTGAACGCCTAATCAGTCAAAGCAGCGCCACATACCCATATAGAGCCATCATGGAGTGTTTGCTAAACTACTCCGAAGACACTCTCAAAACACAATTTAGCGCCGGGTTGTTTAGCAAGGATACTGCAGGAGTCTCTATGGAATCGACAGACCCTTCCACCGGGGCAAACAAAGGACTGGCGGCACGCGCTCGCTACTGCGCCGAATCTCGAGAGTTTCATTTGCTAGGCCCTATACACTCTGACATTTTCTTTCAAGAACGGTTGCTCTTAAATTCTGTTGATTTAAGATTAAAATTAACCAGGGCCAAGGATGAGTTTTGCCTGATGTCTCCCCAAGACCAGGATTTTAGTTTGAAAGTGTTGGGGGCCACCCTTTTTATTAAAAAGTGTCTGTATCTCCGGCAGTACGCCTGGGTCACTCACATGCTTTGATGAAAGGAAATGCCCTTTACCCTCTCCAAAGAATTACCATGAAAACCTTTAGCATACCTGTGGGCAGTAGAATCTGCAGTCAAGAAAACCTATTTCTAGGCCCTTTACCTAGATATGTGGTTATAGGTCTGGTTGATCACGCCTCTAATACGGGGAGTTTAGATAAAAAAAACTTTAATTTTCAACACTTCAATGCAGAGTATGTAGCTCTCTGTCAGGATGGATGTCAGGTTCCGGCTAAGGCTTTCCAACCCCAATTTAACAACAACATATCTGTGCGAGAATTTTACAATCTATTCCTGGCTACAGGGCGACATCTCAAAGATCTCTCTTTGCCTATTGACAGAAATGATTTTGCAGAGGGTTACACTTTGTATGCTTTCAATTTATCCCCTGATGATGACACCTCAGGAAATCTGTCTGTGATGTCCCAAGGTAACCTCAGGCTGGAAATGCGTTTCCGTACACCTTTAACCTGTACAGTTAGCATGATTGTTTACGCATGCTCTGATTCAATCTTGGAAGTGAATGCCCGAAGACAGGTCTTAGTGGATTATTATTAAGGACCTTTGAGCAAAGACATGAATACCCAAGAGTTGGAAGGGCTCATGAGCCGCTTGATTGGAAAACAATTTTGTGGAGTGATGGCTTGTGATGAATTACCTATTGAGATATGGCCTGAGAGGCCTGCAATGTTTATTGTCAATACCCATCCTAAACACATGCCTGGTGAACATTGGCTAGCTATGACATTAGAACAGGAAGGTAGAAGAAAAATCTCAACTTTTTTGATTCCTATGGCTTTCCCCCCGGTTTTTCACATTTCCCTAAATCTATTAAAGATTTTTTGACCCTAAACGGTTCAAAGATCTACTACAACATCAAACAAGTACAGATAACCTTTCCACTACATGCGGTCACCACTGTGTATTCTACCTATGCCAAAGAGCCCATGGAGTTTCTTTTGAAGATGTTATGTCTCTTTATGAGGATGATTTAAGAAGTAATGATAACCTTGTATCTTGTTTTGTTAGAAAATATCAAAAGTGTTCAAATGTGTGTCCTTTAAGAACGCGTAATCAAGGCGTATGCTCACGTCATATGTTTCAAGAATGCCACAAATGTTAAATTGCTTATTTTTCAAATAAAACATTTTATTGAATTTAATCATAGTCATTCAAAAGTCATTTTCAAAAGTCTAACCACGCCGAGAGATCGGGATTAGGAAAAGGTCCTGAGACGTTCATGGTAGTAAATGAGTTAGCATCATCGCTTTCATAGGGGGGGCGGTGTCGTTGGGGCATCTTTAGGGGTGCTGTATCTCGTTGAAGGCTTTTGTTTTAAAGCTTGAATCTGTTGACGAAGCTTATGGTTGGGTACACCCGAGAGGGGAATGTTGAGGATTGCCAGGGCCTTAAGAAACTGACGCCAGCCGGGAGGCCTTCGGTCATCAGCAACCTTGTGGGCAGCCGTGGTACTTTTAAGTAAGTCCAGCATATGTGAACCCCTAACAACAGAGCCCTGAAGGATAAACTCTCCAGAGTCGTTCCAAGCAGCTAACCCCTTTGAGTCTTTTATCTTGTTCATAATGTATTTAACATTCTTCCTGTTACGTAAAGGCACATGTGTCAGTAGGTCATGCATAACTTTATCTTCAAATGGCATTTGAGCTTCACCAGACATATGATCTTCACTAGGTAAGATTGCTGGTACAGGCCTTACAGGGGCATGGCTATTGCTAGGTTCGACATCTGTTAAAGGGTCCGGTAGGGAAAGTGTTAAATGGTTAGTCTCTCTCTCCCCTTGCTTTACCAGAGTCAAATATCTTTGCATTAGGTTTGTGTATTTTTGGATCTTATCATAGGGGTTCAATCCTTTTCGGTTCAAAACATCCTTCATGGCCGTATCCAAATAATTTTCAGCTGTTTGTCTGATATTTTCAGGACCCTGCATTTGATTTTTAAGTCTATCCAACTCTTGTTGAGGCACCAAGTACATTTTAGTGGCCATCACACCGCGTGTTCAACCCCCACGTCTGGCCGCAATAAGGCTGGTGATGAAGGGCACGGCTATACTGAGTAAAGGTAGAAGAAAACCTCCAGACTGTTGTATACTATGTCTTTTCTTTTGAAGACTGGCCCTTTTATTGGCAAAGAGTTTGATCGCGGTCTTTTGTCTCTTTAATTTTTTCAATTGGTTCAGGGTGAGTGGAATGCGTCCTTTGAGAAGATTCAAAGCAATCTCACATAGGGCTAATATGAGATCTGAAGAACAGCTACCCAAGATGGCCTTCCGTTCTTTAGCTGTAGACCCAACTAGCCTTCTCAAGAGGGGCAGGTTTCTTTTTAAATGCAGAGACATAGCGTTTACTTTTTAGGAAGGTATGCAGCAGGCCGCTCCCACGGAAACAGCCCTGTACGTAGCCTAAGGTGTTCTGGAGTATTTGCTTTTAAATCCACGATTAAATAAGAAAATGGCTCTTTGGTAGCGTCCTCATAGCTCTCCATAAAGTATGATTTCCTTCCAGGGTACATCTGCTGAGCTAGAGTGCTAATTTGCAGTTTGTCTCTAGGATTTTTAAACAATACCATGTAGTTGGCATTCAAGCTAATGGTACGGCTATTTTTACCTTGGTGAAACACATTCTGGACCAAGTAAAGCACGGACAGGTTTCTATGATGAGTATATTGGGTAAAAGCTCGTGCAATTTCTGGGTGTTCGCTACCAGCAAATAGCATATCGTCCAAAACAAGCAGATTGTTTATACGTGGGGGGAGAAGTTAATCATCAGACAGAGAATCGGGTATTCCTTCAAAAAACTTGATTTTTATTGTCTTCAATAATTCACCATACAGAGGTTGGTAACAGGAATAACACCATACAATATTGTCAGGCTTTTGAGATAACATGTTCAGAATTCTCTAAAATACTTTTTACAAAAAAAGTTTTACCACTGTTTGAGGGGCCTGCAATTAAGGCCGAAAAGGGCAGTTTTAAACGGGGGTCAAAATCCTCGACAGCCGTCATTATATCTTAAGCTTTAAGACACACCGGGGCCTGTAGCCTAAGTCAGTAGCCAAAGGGCAATGTGGTACCGTCAGGCAATAGCCGTCTCTTGTCATAGACTACCCTGAATCTTTTAGTGAGTGGGGCGTTTCTTAGATGGAACCCCTTTTTATCCCTCACTATTTTGTTGTAGGAGCTCAAAATCTCCAAGTCACTATTCCTGTCATTTACGAACCCCTCGACCAAGCGCGTGATTGATTCCAAGTTTACACGCGGGGCATTTTCGTAGTTTTGAGTCACGCCTTTGGCTTTCAACACCACGTGATTGGCTTTAGTCCTAAACGCATAGCTTTTGGGCTCACATGAGGACCATTCTGTGATATGGTCACCCTCGGCGAGTTCACTAGTTAAACCCCCAAGATAGTTGCTAAGTGGGGGGTTCCAATCCCCCGGCTGGCTTACATAGACCACAGAGTCTGTGTCGTGGTAAAGAACCCGCCGCTGAAGCTGTTCCATGAGGGTGTACAGTTCAAGTCGGGCATAGGCTGTGGTAAATGCTGCAAGAAACACATTTACATTACCTGGGGGTAGAACCCACTTCGGGTTGCGCCGCCATTGCACCAAGGCAATGTCTTGACTCAAGAATGAAAAATGTGAAATTTCGTATTGGTCCGAAAAAACAAATTCCAAAAACTCTTCCGGGTCTTTAATGATCGAAGTTGTTAGCATATTGCTTCTCTGCGCCAATTTCCCCCAAAGGGAGTTCAAGTACAATTTCGAAACATTTCTTTTGGTTTTGTTGACCTGTATTCTGTCAGGGTCAAGAAGTATGCCTTCTCTGTCATGGTAGTCTTGAATGTACTTGTCTTTACTCTCTTGATCTGTGACCGATGCAGGATAGCCTGAAGCCATCTGCTTGCATCTCAAGAAGGTCTTGATGTACTCTTTAAAAAGTGTGTCTGATTTCCTGGAAAAGTTCCACACTTCAAAGATTTTGGCCACACGATACCCCTTCTCTAAAGCCTTAGAGAATTCAACGGTGACCCATACACCGGTCAGGGCTCTTTCTTGATCTGAGTGATCACATGGGTTTTCCTGGTTGTTGTTTTCACAGCATGTGCGACAAAGGGGAAAGAAAAGTTTTCCTTTAGACCCCTTGTAAGGCAACACAGGTATAAACAGACCCCTAGGAGGGTAGACAGTCGCTTTGATTAAACCAAAATAATTTTGAGGTATGTCAAAGTCGCTGTGAATAATTTCAGGATGCCCTATAGGATAGCATGAGGAACTCATTACATGAGGATATAGGGATGTAAAATCTACATAGCCTATTGTCTCGTCGGGTTGAGCTACATAACGCAATGTCAAAGCATTGGTCCTGCCTCCAAACAAGGCCTGTCTCGGTTCCAGGGGCTCTGGAGGGTCATATTGGGTAAGGAAGGCCTGAACATGAGGATCCGCCTTTTTCAGGGCTGTCCATTCGTGCTCCCACAAAACCACAACTTTTAACCCGTAAGTAGCCTTTAAAGAATTCAGTTTGTCTTGAAACTCTTGGTACATTTCCCCAAAAGTCTTTTGGGTTAGGACACACATGGCCTGGGGGACAAAGCATAATTTACAACCGTGGAAGAAACAACCGTTGTACTCATACACTGTCTCAACCCCGTCAATCTGTGTGTATCCATCTACATGGTAAGGCCCAAAAGCCTTCTCCCCCCGATTCAAAGCATGTTGGATAAAAATATTTTTATGCTGGGCCAAGTACTCCAACCATTGAATGGAACCACTAGAGTAGGCCTTGAATTGTCATCGGTAGTTGTCTGGCGATGGGATAGCTATAGATGCTGGAGTTAGATAGTGTGTACGATAGGTTTTCATGCACGCGGATGCAATAGTTGTACAGCTCCAGGGGTCAATGCCCGCATCTTTGATTACCTCTTCTCTGAATCTGAGGCATCCTTCACGTAGTATAACCACGTCATTGTCACAGTATGATTCCATCTCTTTATGAAAATCAAAAGTTCCATGTCTTACTGTCTCGTACCACGTCATGAATTTCTCACGCTCTTTGGGAGACATTTGATCACACCCGTACATTTCGGGGGCTGGATAAGATCCTATATAATGTAGATTCTCCTCAGATGTGAAGAAGTGGGGGAAATAGCCTTTGACAGAGTTTTCAAAACCCAAGGCCTCTGGCATTTGAGCCAATCTCATGGGTAAGAAGCTTAAGCTGTCAATGTATCTCTGTTTGAAGGCGGGGTCAACAAAACATAAGATTTTACTCCCTTGAGCAATGACACTGGGCGCCACGCCTTGCTGTATCAAAGGGTTCAGAAGCAGATAGGAGTCATAGGCTCGCGCATTGTGAGCTATAAACGTGAAGTTTCTGTACTGGGCCTTTCTAAAATGTTTTAGAAAGAGTCGGGCGCAATTGGGCCCCTCGGCCGACCACTTTTCACCGGTGAAAGTCATGGTAGATACAAAAATAGGGAAGTGAACCCCTGATTGCTGATTTGTCTCAAAATCATAAAAAACATATTTCTCTGTATGTTCATCTTCAGCCAAGGGCTGAATGTAACACTCATGTGGTACTTCTTGAACAACTTCTGCGTCTCTGCTTTTCAGGGGCCCTTTACAGATTGGGCAATGTAGAATACCACAAACATTGGGTTTAGGGCTGTCTATTTTAAGGTTGTAATTGCAATGACATTTTGGACATTTCTTGTTAATGTTACAACTGCTTACAGATTTACAGGCCTTGGGGTGCCATGTTTCAGTTTTGTGTTTTTCGTAACAGTAAACCGAGCGACATGTGCGGTGACAATCCTCACAGGGTGTCAAGTTTAGCGGTTGCATAGGGCAATGTTTATCCAGACATACTGAACAGTTATAACGACACGAGTGCCCCCCCAGGCGTGTGTAGCCGGTATGACAGGCTGGACAGACATATGGGGCTCCTAAAAATGCTGTGATGTTAGTTACGGCATAGTAATGCTCATTTTGCACATAAAAGTACATAGTCTTAGGATGTGGCTCTTGTATATTTTGGAATTTCAAGAGAGCGTCATTAGCCCTACTGTGGTACAAAACCACAATCTTGATATTCAGAAAGTTTTCAAATTTGCCTATGTCTGAGAAAGCCACAGCCTCCTGTATACCGAGACCCACAGCCTTTTGTAGCTCTTGAGCTTTCTGTAACGCTTCGCGCTCTGTACATCCTGGGCTGAGTAAGTGGGCCAAACCTATGGCAAAGCATAGCTTATTACCAGGATTGTGAATGATTATGAGGTAGGCCCTTTTATTGCTTATGATTTCGGACTGCATTAGGCTATCGAGTTTCCTTCTCTGCCCCCCGCCCCCTTGCGGTTGCCGTACTAATTGTACTACAAGTTCGAGGGTCCTATCTGCTAGCACGTTTAAATTTGACTGAACAAGGCGTTCTAGCAGGTTAACAAATTGTTCAAGATCTGCTTCACCCTTCTGTAAAATAAGCGATACACGGCTCTGCAGATTGTCTCCAAAAATTTCCAACTGTAAGATATCCCTTGGTTGGCTATAAGCTCTAACTCTATCTACCAGTTCATTCAAAGTGTCCATAAGCATTACGTAAAACACAGCATATTCCCGAATCTGACCCCCCCATGCGAAATTGAAAAACTGTCGAACCTCAATATTGTGGAATTTATTTCGATACAAAACATGTGCACTGCGATCAAGACCATCCCCATCCTGATTTGCTAGACAATCGTCCAACTGTTCAAAAACATCGTATTGGGTTTCAGACTCTTCGAACATGGGTGTTAAAGGCTGGCTTAGAGGTGTAGGTGGTGCAGAATTAAACCTAGGGCTCTCGTTCATCTGGGTAATTAAAGATATGATTGATTCGGGTATCTGTGATAACCTGTTTTCATCGGCAGGCCCTGACTCATTCATACGTGTAATAATTTAATGAGTTCGGAGGGAATCTGGGATAATAGGTTTTCATCTATAGGCCCTATGTCAATTAGCCCCGAATCATTCATATGGTTAATTATATCTTGGAGCTCTGTAGGGATTTGCGCTAAGAGGTTTTCAATTGTCTCGCTTAGGTCTATAGGTGGCGCCATTTGTCTACTTAAGGATGTGTGTTCTTGTGTTTTTACATATGTGTTTTTTAACAGAGGTATTTGCTTGTTTTAACCCTACTGTTGTTTAACATGCGGGGAAGCTCTCTACGCCAGAATGACACATCCTGACTGTATTGATGTTCGAATAGAATACCCATACGGCGTTGAAGTAAAGCCTTTCGTGATTTTAAACCCTGTGTAAAAGCCTTGAAAAACCCGGCTTGGTCTATTTCAGAATCGGCTGTTGCCCCACCAGAATTGGCCGCTTCAAGAAGGTTGGCCACTTCACAGAACATCAAATCGTCTACCTCAGAAATGTAATTTAAAACTTTGAAATCATCAAGCTTCGATGTTCTGTTGACTGGGGTCTTTGGCGCCTCCTCGGGGTCTAGATGTGTAGCTTCTTGGATGTCTTTATAAGCCGGGGAGGAGTCTGCAATAAAAATAATACATACAAAAAATAGGTTATTAACCCTAAAATATGTTTGATAAAAATGTAAAATACATTTCAGATATAAGCCTATATATTAACAATACATTAATTAAATACCTTGGCTTTTTTGACGAGGGCTGTTCTGAAGAAGCTCTGAGAACTCGGGAACATGTCTTTGGGCAACCCTAATTACCGCATCTGCCTGGTCTGTAGCTTGTGAGCCTGAAAAAAAACAAAAAAAAACAGCATTAGGCCATGTTTTAACATATTCAGGCATAAAAATAAAATATATATATATATATATATATATAAATAATAAAAATAATAATTGATTCATACCTTGTCCTTGGAACGCTGTCTCGTGAATACCCGCCCAGTAGTATTGTTCGGGTGAAGCGGACCTGTGGATCTGGGCACTGATTGTCCGTTGGTGTTTAGAAATATGGGGCGCACCAGGGTCCTGGCCCAGGGGAGTTGACCTGCCGTTTAAAGTCTCTGTTCGCGGCTTGTGTGTAAATACATCCTGGGAGTAGGGCAGAATTGTCTCGTAGGCATATCCTTCACAGAAACCGTGCAGACTCCCTATGGCATCATTTAACCTTCTAGGCTGTATGTCCGCTGTAAACACATAAAATAACTTTTAATATAAGATGCCGACACTTTTTGTTTTTAAGGTATAAATATTCTTACGGAATTCTTGGATCTTACTTACTACAATTCAGGGTCGGCGTTGGGATGCAAGCAATTTGTTCCGGAGACCCTAGGGCCGGTTCGAGCTCAGTTATACCTCGGAGAATCTGCGTGAAGGTTTGAGAATCTAAAAAAACATTAGATAATATTAAAGCTATAATCATTTTAGCTAATATTGACATGTTATACGTTAAGAATCCGGGCCCTAAGGCCTGTTTAATATTTCTATAACATACAACGTTTTCAAACAATTCCCCACAACAAACAAATCTAATATATAGCATATATAAATATTTATTTCAAGAACTAACCTTCAGAAATATCCATGAGGAGGTTTTTCCCAGATTATCTTTTTAACGGGTCCGTCCGATAACTATTCCTGGGGGGGGATGCTGTAGGGTAAATTTGTAGCGGCGCTAAAACGGGTCTAACAGGGGACCTGTTTTGCCTAGCTTTTGTACCCTTCTAACTCGAGTGGTGTCGTATTTTTTCGCGCTAAAACCGCCTCAAAGTTATCTTTGAAGCCTAAGGTATTTGGTTCAAACACATGGTATTTGGTTCAAACACCTGGTATTGGGGGTGTCTAAACATTAGGTACCTTTTTGATATTCTAAAATCTCCGGGGGGCTAGCATCTAGATGCTGGGGTGGGGAGGTCTCGACATCGCTGGGCTGAATGACTTTTTTAGCCCACCTAAAAAATTAGTTTTTGAAAGGCCTTTGTGTTTAGGAGGCGTAAGACACAATATTTTTGTTGGGGGGGGGGGTAGGCATCTGTTTTGCCAGATAGTGTAAACCTTGGTTTCAAACGACCCCCCATGCATAGAGAGAGAGAGCGAGAGAGCCTTGAGCGCAGATGCATGGGCATTTTTGAACACACACCCCACCCCTTTTTCTCTGTTTTTTGAAACACACACACATCCACTACAGCACACGCACGCACACACACGCGCGCATTCCGCAAGTTTTTTTCTTTTCTCAGGGACAGACTGCGCTAAGAGTGAACAAACTAAAGAGTTCATGACATGGTAAGATTCTGCTTTTAAAACCATTTATTTCATTCAAAATATTTAGTACATACAGTTTATAGCCTTACATTATTAAGGTCTTTTACGATGCCTTTAATGAATAAGATGGGTAGAAAAATATTCTGTTTAAGTCATAAGTAAAGGCCTTTCCTAAAGAGGCTGTCATGATTGACTGTGGCTCATATTTAACACGTATTGCTTGTTACCTAAGACTATTGTTGTACATTGAATATCCACTAGCAGATTTGTGTAGCATGCATCTCCACTATATCTGTCATGTTACTGTGTTCTTTTTAAAAGTCAATAAACATATGTGTAAAATGTACACTTTTGTTTCACTGTAGATTTGTTTAAGCCCACCTAGAAATGTTTTTCCCTGAGGGACAGACTGCGCTAAGAGTGAACAAACTAACGAGTTCATGACATGGTGAGATTCTGCTTTTAAAACCATTTATTTAATTCAAAATATTTAGTACATACATTTTATAGCCTTACATTATTAAGGTACTTTACGAAGCCTTTCTTACAGATCCAGGGATCTGATGCAACCACCCCCCATTGTCAGTGTCCAGTTGGTCATCAAAATGCCGGGATCTCTTGCAAGGTTCATCAACACTTGGTAAGTTTTCACTCCAGGGGTAGATCCTACGTCGGGCCTTTTGGTCCTGGCTATGTCTCAAGGACAGCCGAGGTCAGCGCCTTAACTGTTCGCGATTTTTGAAGAGAATGTCCAGCTTATTCATAAGTGTTATGAAAATTGGATAATCCACCCATTTAAAACTAAACACAGGAATAAAAAAGTTGACATCTTTGCATGCTCTGGATGCTACTGGAGAATTGACAGACTTTGTAGCATTACATGCATCATAAACTTCACAGGCTAAAATTGTCACTTTGTTGTCAGGGCTATAGTCCATTGAAGCAATTCTTAGAGCCTTGAGATCTCTGCCCCCGAAGACCTGTTCTTCCAACGCATAGCCGGGCACAGGTGTACCACTCAGGACCTGTTCAATTTTACAGAGCGCTAGCCTGATCTTTAGCCATTCTCTCATACCAAGAGCAGGAGAAAAACTCCCAGGTTTTGCCTGATAAACGGGTTTGGGGCCACTGGCGTTGAAGATCTTTACCGTAGAATCCTCCGGCTGGAATATGTAAGACATGTGGCCCTCACTCGTACCCAAAAGTCATTTATAACATTCTGGAGCTTCACACAGAACTTCCTCAATGCTTTGGTCACTGGGTTCATGACAAGCCGAGCATAACATACCATAAATTGGCATATGTGTCATTTTTGTTTAATATTCAGGGGGTTTATCTTGTACAGTCTTAAACATACATTGTTCTGAGGCTTTATAAGGCTTCTGCAAAGCCAGCCTCTTTGAAATGTTCATTAACAACACCCAACACTAGACATCCAGGAACAGGTTGACATGACACCTGGTCACTTACTTACCCAAAAAGCCCCCCTAACCATCAGGATGTCCTGACCTGAAGCCCAAATATGTGCATGCCCCCCTTCTACACGCCATTGGGTCATCAATCATTACATAGGGTCATAAATCATGATTTTTTTTTGATTTAGGGCATTGACAGCTTGACACTTACTCAACCCAAAGATCCCCACCCCTGCCAGGATGTCCTGACCGGAAGCCCAAATATGTGCAGGCCTCCTACAACAGGACTTAGGGTCATCAATCAAATTTTGACAGCCGGACTTAGGGGCATCCATCAAATTTGACACGTGACATCTACTTTAATCTCTCTCTGGTTTACAAAGTGCAGTAGTGCGTAAGGGTTTTGCAGTTTAAAATAAATCTCAAAGTGCCACGGTAAAGAGTGTCAATTGATCTCAAACACTGAGCGGAAGCATTCATATATAAAATATCCCCATAGTCTAATAAAGGCATAAATGTAGCTGATACTAGCCTCCTTCTGGCCTCAAAAGAAAAACAGGCCTTATTCCTAAAATAAAAAACAAATTTCAGCTTCAGTTTTTTTGTAAGTTGTTGAATATGCAATTTAAAAGAGAGGCCGTCATCAATTAGAATTCCAAGATATTTATATGAGGTTACAACCTCAATCTCCTTGCCCTGACATGTAGTAATAGGTGAACGGTTCAGAGGTCTATTTCTTGCTTTAGAAAACACCATTTGTTTAGTTTTGTTAGTATTGAGGATAAGCTTTGATTGACACAAGGTATGTTGAACAGTATAAAAAGCAGTTTGCAAGTTCTGGAAAGCTTTTGTAGGAGATGAGGCACAACAGTAAATAACAGTATCATCAGCATAAAAATGAAGTTGTGCATTTTGGACATTTTTGTCTAAATCCTTTATATAAATAGTGAATAAGAGAGGACCAAGTACAGAGCCTTGGGGCACACCATTCAGGACAGACAATTTAACAGACATAAGCCCATCAAATTGAGTGCACTGAGTTCTATCAGACAGATAGTTAGCAAACCATGCAACTGCATGCTCCGAAAGACCAACACTCAACAATCTCTGCCTTAGTATAGCATGATCAACTGTATCAAAAGCCTTAGAGAGATCAATAAAAAGAGGCACAGTGCTGTTTTTTGTCAAGGGCTTCAGTGATATCATTTAAAACCTTCATGGCTGCTGTAATTGTGCTATGCTTCTTCCTGAAGCCCGATTGGTACATTGATAAAATAGAGTTAGTAAATAAAAACTCACACCCTGGGGAACGATGAGCCGAAGAACCTGAGCACTAGGACCATGCCTCAGACCTACCTGGCCTGATGACTCCTTGCTGTCCCCAGTCCATCTGGTCGTGCTGCTGCTACAGTTTCAACTGTTCTGCCTGCGGCTATGGAACCCTGACCTGTTCACCAGATGTGCTACCTTGTCCCAGACCTGCTGTTTTCAACTCTCTAGAAAAAGCAGGAGCGGTAGAGATACTCTGAATGATCGGCTATGAAAAGCCAACTGACATTTACTCCTAAGGTGCTGACCTGTTGCACCCTCGACATCCACTGTGACTATTATTATTTGACACTGCTGGTCACCTATGAACATTTGAACATCTTGGCCATGTTCTGTTATAATCTCCACCCGGCAGAGCCAGAAGAGGACTGGCCACCCCTCATAGCCTAGTTCCTCTCTAGGTTTCTTCCTAGGTTCTGACCATTCTAGAAAGTTTTTCCTAGCCACCGTGCTTCTACATCTGCATTGCTTGCTGTTTGGGGTTTTAGGCTGGGTTTCTGCACAGCACTTTGAGATATCAGCTGATGTAAGAAGGGCTTTATAAATACATTTGATTTGACCTTCTTCTCAAGCTTCGACTTCCTACTGTAGGCCCATGGCAATATTTCTAAATATAATCGCAGTTAAAACAAAAGAGAAAAGGAGACAAAGAAAAAAACTCTTATACAGATGAAGTCGGAAGTTTACATATACTTAGGTTGGAGTCATTAAAACTTGTTTTTCAACCACTCCATAAATTTCTTGTTAACAACCTATAGTTTTGGCAAGTCGGTTAGGACATCTACTTTGTGCATGACACAAGTAATCATTCCAACAATTGTTTACGGACAGATTATTTCACTTATAATTCACTGTATCACAATTCCAGTGGGTCAGAAGTTGACATACACTAAGTTGACTGTGCCTTTAAACAGCTTGGAAAATTCCAGAAAATGAAGTCATGGCTTTAATAGGCTAGCTTCTAGTCAAGCTTCTGATAGGCAAATTGACATAATTTGAGTCAATTGGAGGTGTACCTGTGGATGTATTTCAAGACCTACCTTCAAACTCAGTGGCTCTTTGATTGACATCATGGGAAAATCAGAAGAAATCAGCCAAGACCTCAGAAAAAAAATTGTGGACCTCAAAAAGTCTGGTTCGTCCTTGGGAGCAATTTCCAAATGACTGAAGGTACCACGTTCATCTGTACAAACAATAGTACGCAAGTATAAAACACCATGGGACCACGCAGCCGTCATACCGCTTAGGAAGGAGATGCGTTCTGTCTCCTAGAGATGAACCTACTTTGGTGCGAAAAGCGCAAATCAGTCCCATTTACATTTACATTTTAAGTCATTTAGCAGACGCTCTTATCCAGAGTGACTTACAAATTGGAAAGTTCATACATATTCATCCTGGTCCCCCCGTGGGGAATGAACCCACAACCCTGGCATTGCAAGCGCCATGCTCTACCAACTGAGCCACACGGGACCACAGTCCCAGAACAACAGAAAAGGACTTTGTGAAGATGCTGGAGGAAACAGGTACAAAAGTATCTATATCCACAGTAAAATGAGTCCTATATCGACATAACCTGAAAGACCGCTCAGCAAGGAAGAAGACACTGCTCCAAAACCGCCATAAAAGAGCCAGACTACGGTTTGCAACTGCACATGGAGACAAAGATCGTACTTTTTGGAGAAATGTCCTCTGGTCTGATGAAACAAAAATAGAACTGTTTGGACATAATGACCATCATTATGTTTTGAGGGAAAAGGGGGAGGCTTGCAAGCCGAAGAACACCATCCCAACCGTGAAGCACGGGGGTGGCAGCATCATGTTGTGGGGGTTCTTTTCTGCAGGAGGCACTGATGCACTTCACAAAATAGATGGCTTCATGAGCAAGGAAAATGATGTGGGTATATTGAAGCAACGTCTCAAGACATCCATCAGGAAGTTAAAGCTTGGTCGCAATTGGGTCTTCCAAATGGACAATGACCCCAAGCATACTTCCAAAGTTGTGGCAAAATGGCTTAAGGACAACAAAGTCAAGGTATTGGAGTGGCCATCACAAAGCCCTGAAAATTAGTGGGCAGAAATGAAAAAGTGTGTGCGAGCAAGGAAGCCTACAAACCGGACTCAGTTACACCAACTCTGTCAGGAGGAATGGGCCAAAATTCACCCAACCTATTGTGGGAAGCTTGTGGAAGGCTACCTGAAACGTTTGACCCAAGTTAAACTATTTAAATGCAAAGCTACCAAATACTAATTGAGTGTATGTAAACTTCTGACCCACTGGGAATGTGATGAAAGAAATAAAAACTGAAATAAATCATTCTCTCTACTATTATTCTGACATTTCACATTCTTAAAATAAAGTGGTGATCCTAACTGACCTAAGACAGGGCATTTTTACTTGGATTAAATGTCAGGAATTGTGAAAAACTGAGTTTAAATGTATTTGGCTAAGGTATATGTAAACTTCCAACTTCAACTGTATATAATATGGTCGCATTACAATATGTCAAAATAGTGACATTTAACCGTTGTAGTTACTTTGTGGTATCACCTATGCTTAATGTACATGTAAGTCACAAGGGACAGAACTTAGGGTTGTTTAGTCATTGATTTTATATTTTAAAAATTGAAATATTACAAAAAAGTATTTAGAAATAAAAAATATTGCACAAACTTTGATTTTCTTAAACTTTTCTTGACATGTTCTAAACATGACTATTTGTAGTAATCACCAAAAACGGAAAACATGTTGAATGAGATTTCATTGGTATGACATACACTTTTACAAATACTTCAACTGTTTAATTACTCCTATCATTTCTAGAAAATAATTATGTAATGCATGTGTTAGTTTTTGGATTGACCAAATATGCAACAAACAGTCAACAACCATAGTGATCAACACACATGAATTATTACTTACGAAAAAAAACAATACAAATATTATGATACAACAAAAACAATTGTAATTATAGAAATACCACACTTAAAAATTGACAGAGTAAATATCTAAAAATATAACTATAATTTAATGTAAGTTCTCAATAATACTTCTCAAACATGTCATGACCATAATTTAATGTTAGTGAACAATAATATTTAATCAAACATAATTACTGTAATTTACAACATGAAAATGATTAAACATATTATCAAATATACTGTATTTACAACATGCTTTACCCTAAACATAAGCACTCACTCGATAGCGTGAGAACGTCAGGACTGGAAGTACACATACGGGCATAACCACGTGACACATAAAATAGGTCATCAATCACTTTAGATGGTTTGTGTTCAACTGTATTCTCTCTGATATATCAAATTGAAATATATATGCTTTACAGAAAATACATTACTGCAAATTAAAATAAATGTTAAGAACATTACTCTCTATGTTCAATGAGTGGGTCATATTTTATTGCTTTGATGTAATAATAATTTCAATGAAGTCAAAAAGTAAAGAACACATGTGTCCATAATCCTAATCATCTATAAGTCTTTGCTAGGTAAAGCCCCGCCTTATCTCAGCTCACTGGTCACCATAGCAGCACCCACCCATAGCACGTGCCCCAGCAGGTAAATTTCACTGGTCACCCCCAAAGCCTATTCCTACTTTGGCCACCTTTCCTTCCAGTTCTCTGCTGCCAATGACTGGAATGAATTACAAAAATCACTGAAGCTGGAGACTCATATCTCCCTCACTAGCTTTAAGCACCAGCTGTCAGAGCAGCTCAGAGATCACTGCACCTGTACATAGCCCATCTGTAAATAGCCCATCAACTACCTCAACCCCATATTGTTATTTATTTATTTTTGCTCCTTTGCACCCCAGTATCTCTATTTGCACGTTCATCTTCTGCACATCTATCACTCCAGTGTTTCATTGCTAAATTGTAATTAATTCGTCAGTACGGCCTTACCACCCTAATCTTACCTCGTTTGCACACACTGTATATAGATTTTTTTCCTATTGTGTTATTGACTGTACGTTTGTTTATTCCATTTGTAACTCTGTATTGTTGTTTGTGTCGCACTGCTTTGCTTTATCTTGGCCAGGTCGCAGTTGTAAATGAGAACTTGTTCTCAACTGGCCTACCTGGTTAAATAAAGGTGAAATAAAATGTAAAAAAATGTAAAAAAGAATCCAGGTGTGTGATCCATAAACCTATGGATGGTCATGGCCCAGGAAATAGATATAACAAATTTCTAGTGCTGTTGCGGTGACTATATTACGCCACACTGGCTGTCATGAGTAATGAACGCAGTAAAATTCCATGTGACCTTTGAGTCATGGTAATCTCCCTTTTTTGTGCAGTCTGGTAGTACACAACTCGCTAACGGTCATCAGATCGCTCTATTGTCCCTCTAACCACTCTGACATCAATGCAAATGCAATCGAAAATCACATTTAAAAAATCATCAAAACAGTATGTGCTTTTAAAACTCATCTCACTGTGATTGTTAGGTTAGATTACTTGTTAGATATTACTGCATGGTCGGAACTAGAAGCACAAGCATTTCACTACACTCGCATTAACATCTGCTAACCATGTGTATGTAACAAATAAAATGTGATTTGATTTATCAGTTTGAAGAAAGAGGTTCAACGACAGGTTGAAACTGAGTGGAAAACATGAATGTCGTTTCAAAGCCTAACACAATGAAATGGGCAGCGCTAAGGTGATGATTCATTCAAAAACACACATATTAGTGCTTATGCATACACAACATTCATATATATGAGGCCAAGCCCGAAAAAAACCCTGCATTTAAATAATGATTGTGCCATTATAGCCTACCACATAGTATACATGTCAGAAAAACAATAAAAATAAAAAACTGATTTAAGATGTCTTTGGTACATTATTGGTCTATCCTATACAAAGTCAGTGAGCCAACAATTATAGATAATTTGTACTTGATTTTGAATAGCCTAGTAATAGGGCTTTTTTTTAATAACTAATAGGCTGGCACATTACCTTTAGCTACAGACTATCTCACCACCGTGCATTTCCATCTCTCCTTCATTCCTTATTGGAGCGCGCTGAGAGAGGGGCTGTCAACAGTTTAATGAATTATCTTTCGTTGTTAAAACATGGTACTATCAATTTTCCGAACAGAATTAACTTGGTTGGCCAAATTAAGCACTTGTTAGCTACAGGAACAGGGTTGGAGAGCCCATAGCATACAGAGTTTGGGCGGAATATCACCTGTCGCGCAGTCCGACTGTTTAGTGGTTAATGTGTGGGGTGAAATAACCGAGTAGCCTATCTCATGAGTTAAAAAAATAAAATAAAAACTTTCCGGGAAGCGGCTTCTATTAGCTATTCGAGTGCATACTGATGACGTACTATTTTCCCCCCGCCTCTGTTCCTGCCCATTTGATAATGGCCCATTCTAAATCAACGTTAATTTGACATATTATTAAGGGCAAGATTAAACTGAGGGTGAAAAAAATAATACAAAATAAAAATATGATCACTTGATGAGAGAACAGCTTGTGCAGCCTCAGGCAAGGACCGGAGCGGCAAGTTTTTTTGCACTTTCTCAAATCATCAATAGCCAATAGTCGCATCATGCAACCCATATGCTTTGATTTTTAAGGTTTGTACAATATAACTCTTTAGGACCTGTTTCAAATGATCACTTTTACGCTCAACATAGCCACTTCATATGCGCACTCGCTCCAGAATATGACAAATATCATATCTATTTGATTCGGCTAAGTTCAATTATATTAATCTTAATATAAAATCATATGTTCTAAAATATTGGAACGGGATTCAAGCATATCTTGTCGGCTAAATGAACAAGCCTACAGCCTATGGTATGGCGCATTGCCAGATGGAGCATTTAGCTAGATAACATTCTGGTTTTCTGCAATACATTTTCTTCATATCATAATGTTTATATAGACCTTCCTAAAATAGATACGAGGACTTCAACTTTTTAAATGTAGATGATCCAAAAGTGCACATCAGTGGCTTGTATGCAGCCGGTATGAGTGGAGGCATCCAAATGCTAAACATGTTTATGTTAATTAATGGTACATTTCAGTGAGACCAGCAGTCCTTTGCATGACAATAACCGACTGACAACATTTCATGACTGCCACAGCCCTATGTGCTACCGTATCCCTAGATTTTTACAAAACTATGAAATATATATATATATATATATATATATATATATATATATATATATATATATATATATTTGGACAAGCAGCTATTGTACACTAGGAGTGCCGCCTCTGGGTGAGCATTTTCCTCCGCTTATGGCTGAGTACAGCTCACTGAGTGGGCAGGTAGCCTAGTGGTCAGAGTGTTGGGCAAGTAACCGAAAGGTTGCAAGATCGAATCCCCGAACTGACAAGGTAAAAATCTGCCGTTAACCCACTGTTCCAAGGCCGTCATTGAAAATAAGAATTTGTTCTTAACTGACTTGCCTCGTTAAATAAAGGTAAAAAATATATATAATAATAATATCTCATCTACTTAGAGTTACTGTACCTTAGCAGAAGGTGTCCTGCTTGGTCATGAAGACGTGTTGCTTCATGGTAGACAGCATTGGCTGCTTTCTCTGCTGCCTCCTGTACTGTCTCTGCCTCCTCTGCTGCAGTAGCTCCTACTATCCCTCCTCCTACTGCTCCTGCTGTTGCAGCCATCCCAACGACAACTCCTGCAGCTATGCCTACCCCTGCACCTATTTTTGAATTCACTCCCATGGTCGCCCCGTTCTTTGCTGCAAGTACTGCCTTTGTCACGACTGCTGGCCCTAATTTCATTGAAGCTTCCATCTGACGTTTGACTAAATTAACCAGTGGTTTTGTAGCGAATGGAAGTGGGATCCCTATCCCCATTGCAACCCCAAGTAGAGCTCCTACCACTGCACCTGTTGCTATCCCCGACAATTTGATCAGGAGTTTCCTCCTCGCTCTTTCCTTGGCTTGTTTTCTCATCTCTTCCTCTGACATCTGGCCTTTTAACTCCTTCCTAAGACTCTCTATCTCTGCTTGTATTAATCTCTCTGCCTCTTGGAGCATCTCGTTGGTGTAGAACCCTCCTCCGTTATCTCTCACCATCTTCTCTATGGTGTTGAGTAACTCTGCTACTTGGTACTGGTTGCTGTACTGACCCTGCTGATTGGTGTTCCAGTATTTGTTGTCGATGACGTGACATCGGCCTCCACATTTCTCCACAAGCTTGTTCAGTTCAGCATTCTGTTGGACAAACTTCTCAATGGTCAAACCATTGAGCTGGTCACCATGTGTGAAGAGGACTGTGGCATATTTGAAGGTCTCTGGTGAAAAATATGTCTCGATTTTCGCTATAGCGTCATTCTCGTGGACTGTGTACCGTTCCACTTTCAGTACGATGAGAAAGGCATGTGGTCCTGGAGCACATTCTGTTATACATTTAACTATTTTAGGTTTCAGCTCCTCTTCAGGGATGTCAGTGTCAAAGAATCCAGGTGTGTCAATCAGGGTGATGTTTCTCCCTTTGATGTTCTTGGTATGAGCTTTACATATCTGTGTTGAGGAGATGGAGGAACTGTCTGAGAGGAACACATCATCTTGTCCGAAGATGGTGTTTCCAGCACTACTTTTACCTCCTCCGGTTTTCCCCAGCAGCACAATCCTGATGTCTATAGGGAGGGTTCATAATTATAACTTAAAATTCAAAAGGCACTCGCACATCTGAGCAATCTTTGTTGCAGGTGCAAAGCAACAGTTGAACAAGATGAAGGAAAAAGGAAACCGTACACTGCTCTTGATAGTATCACTGATATTTAATAAGCTTATGTATCGGCCTCACGCTTTTTGCACTGACGAAGACCGTGAGGCCGATACGTAAGCTTATTAAATATCAGTGATACTATCAAGAGCAGTGTGCGGTTTCCTTTTTCCTTCATAATTATAACTTGAAATGGATCAATCATATACTAATAATGTATTTGATTTAAAGGTGGGGGTGAAGTATTGTAACTCACCTTGCTCTGGTCGAGTGCCTAATACGAACCCTCTGAGATGCAAAGCATTCTGGGCAGTCTGAAAAGCCTGTAGATTAGAACAAACAATACAACTGCAATGAAGGACTATAACTGTTAATATTGAAAAAATCTGTAATTATGGATGTATGGAAGTATTATAAAATAGCTGGCTGAAACATATTGAAGTTAAAGGATTTTTTCCCAACGCACTGAGTGAGACCTTCTTCAAAAGTCTCTGCTCACCTTGGTAGAATCTCTGTCATTGGGATGGATGACAATGCGGACAAGGAAAGGGGTTCTGCTCGCTCGGTTCTGCTCATACCTACGGATCTCTTCTAGCAGAACCTGTGTTACCACGTTGTCAGGGAACTGGAGAACCACACCAGTTCCAACTACAGGGAAGGCAACAGAACGGAAGCCCCGGTTCTCACAAGACGTCAGAATTTTCCTCACACCCTGCCTCAGAGCCTGAGAGAGGACCAGAGGTCAAGGGTTAATGGAGGTTCAAAGGTCACAACACACACACACACACACACACACGCACACTCACACTCACACACCTGTACTGCTGGTCCTTGGGGGTTGTTGTCCCAGTGTGCACAGCTGAGGAAGAAGACACGGCCAGAGCTGAGACCAGACAGTCCCTCCACCAGAATGTTGTCACCAGGTGCAGTCCGTCCCCCTGATTCCCTCAGAAACGCTGTCATCAGCGCCGGTCCAGCTGCCTCAGACAAGACATTACCAACACAGGAGGAGAGAGGGTCACTACCAACCATGGGGGACACCAGGGCATCCACCTTCAGAGAGATAGAGACAGAAAGACGGACGGACAGAGAGCGAGACAAAGAAAAAAGAAAAGAAAGAGAAAGGGAACATTGGGTCAGTATGAAGTCAACATAATTCACAGAATGTTGAATCAAGGCTGTGGCCATGTCAGTGTGTCTCTCTCTCACCTGCTGCTTCTCTATGGTTCCCTGGATGATCTCCACCTGGACACAGACCTCTGGAGCGGCTGGTCCCCTGGCGGACGCAGCAGTGGTATCTCTCTGAGGAGCATGTGTAGTGGTAGTGGTGGTGCTGGACTCTACCTCCCACCCAGGAAACTCCCTCTTCCCCTGTAACAGCCTATCACAGGCCTCCTGCATGGCTCTCACTGCCTCTCCACTCATATCAATCAGAGTGACCTTGGTAAGGATGCGCTGTTCCCTCCCAAAGTCCCTCACTGCAGAGACTATGGCCTCAGAGCACACCTTCAGAGGAACACCGAATATCCCCGAGCTGATGCAGGGCATGGCCAAGGTCTGGAGTTCCATGGTCTCTGCCAGATCCAGAGCTGCCTTTACTGTCTTCTCCAGCAGAGGACGCTCATTCCCACCTACGCTGCCCCCTACTGGTCCCACTGCGTGCAGCAGCATCTTACAAGGCAGATTCCCTCCTGTAGTCTCTACCACTGTACCTGTGGGTACTCTCCCTATCTGCCTAACCAGATCCCTGCTGGCCCGCTGTACCTCAGGCCCCCCCGCTCGGCTCAGAGCTGCAGCCACGCCCACAGCATGATCCAGGTCCTCATTGGCTGCATTTACCAGGGCGTCCGCCCGTTCCTTGGTGATGTCACCTTGACGCACCACTACCTGCACTCCCAGCCGGAGGCGATAGCTGGTGGCTGCGACCGTCTCCTCCCGTATTGATCCGGTGCCTGCTTCGCTGACTACGCCATCCTGAATCTGTTGATGGTGTCTCACGACTCTCACACTGGATCTGTCCATCAGAAAGGCCCCAATCTCCTCCCTCAGCTCCTGAACCTCCTTCACGTGGCCCAGCAGCTGCACTCTACACCCAGGACCGTACCTGGCTACCACCCTGCATCTGCTCTGGTTCAGCTCCTTCACCTTCGTCTCAAGCTTAGACTTCAGTTCAGCCGAGAGAGCACCTTTGGGCACGTCAATCTTCTCCTCCCCAAACTCCCCCAGTAGATCTTTCTCAGCTTGGTCCAATTCCCCAGAGGAGAGGGAGAACAGACGGAGCTCTGTATCCCCCAGCTCTACCTCCACATGGAGTCCCAACCCCAGCAGACTGCTCAGGTTCCCAGGCCTCCCATACTCCTCTCTCAGGAAGGACAGGAGGTGGAGGGACACCTCAGGCACCACACGCTCCAGCACCAGAGAGATTTTATCTGTAACCAACTGTCTGGCTGTCTGGACTTCATTTGCATAGCCGTGCAGCACCAGCTGAGCTGAGTCAAGGCATGTCACCCTCACCCCTGGAACAACCTCACCTAGATCCTTCTCTATCACTTCGCCTAGAAGACGGAGCTGGACCTGTCCCAGATGACAGGTGGTGCTGATCTTCTCCTGCTTCCCTGTGCTCAGACGATGGAGTACATGTTCTCGACCACCAGGTGGAGATGTTTCGACCGGGAGGGAGTGGTGACTCTAGATTTGGAAAACAAGTGAGTCATTGCAGGGTAATTTCACTGTGGTAAAGACAACAATATTTTATTATCTTTCTATTTATTATTGCAGTTAAACCGTACAACTACTTCTGGGATATCTGATGATTCTCCATTCTAGCGGAGTGGTATTTTTCAGTTTACTTTAACGTGGTTCTATTTAGTTAAAATGACTATTCCCTCAATATAACAAAACCATACATTTATACGTCACAAACTGGCAAACATCCAAGTGTGGGCTAACAGTGCAAATACAACAACAGTGCATTGTGGTCATGGTGATATGTGACTCTGTATTGTTGTGTCTGTATAGTCTGGCCTCACCGACTGACTGCTGACTGGGGAGGTTGTTGTGGGTGGAGGCTCCAGGCTGTCTCTCAGAGTGAGGGAGAGAGATCCTCCAGGCATCTCCAACACATGATTAGGTTTCTGAAGTACCCTCTCCTGGACTGGAAGAGTTACACAGTCATAATGAGTTGTTGTTGTCATGTAGTACTAGTAATAACAATACAAACAATAATAATAAGTTGTACTATTTATTAAGCCTTTTGCATTCACTCCAGGACTTGAAGAGTTAAAGGCTACATAGGCTGGAGGAGTTGTGCTATAATCTATTAAGTAATATACTGTATGTATATGTATATCTATCTATAAAGTTATTAAATAATCTTAAAAGTTATTAAAACAACAAGTTTCTTACTTTTTAGATTGATAAAGTACTGTAGAATGAATCAATATAATGAAAAGCCAAAGTAATGCATTTGCGCCTGTCTGCATAAGCGTAGCCTGGCTATGGGAAAGTGAAACTTAAGACTATACCATATTTATTTGTTGTATATGTCTGAAAAACATTCAGATTCAACAAATCCTACTACGAAGTTTAAATATTATTGTTTTACCCAAGTGTAGCCCTATTCAAATAATACATATTAAACAAGTAGAATAACAAAAAAACAAAAAAAACTTATGAACCGACTTTGGCAAGACTAGGTTACATGGTGGAAATACACTCCATATTCAATCACTTAGCCTAAACATTTTCATACCTGTCTGGTCAATAAATGCGATCTTGTAGACTTTGTCACCAACTGATTCTACTGGTCCACAAATTCCGCCACCAGATTTGCGACGAACTTCAAAGTACTTTTTAATCTTATTTTTCTGTGATGTGTCCAGCGTCTGGCACTCGAAGAAAACAGGGTATTTGAAAACTTCCATGTTATAAAGTAGCCTGGCTAATATTTTGTCGTTGACCCTAATAGAAAGAGCAAATCAGTCGATCGAGGAGAATAAGTAGACTACACTGCATGCACGCATTGACGCCTATATTTTGATCATATTTGCTTGAACTTTAGATATGGTCCGCCCTGGCCTTGAGGTGGCCCAAAAATAGACGTATATTATTGGTCCAGATTTTGTACGTCCAGATCATCCCCAAATCAACTGCCGTGGATTTACTGCACTCTTGAGGGGATTCGATTAATATGTCCCGGGCGCCCAGGTAGGAGTGTTTTGCAGCGGGTGCAAGTAGATTGTCCATACGGAAATTGTTAGGATTGTAAGAAAAGCGATGCGTGAAACATGAAACGTAATCGTTAAATTACATCTGTAAACGTACAAACCCTATGTTACGACTATGAATGAACATTTACACGTTAAATTCTTACTTTAGGTCTACCTTTACTCGTTTACAGATCGTTTTTATATGTACAAACTTTTGTCAGGAATGTGGCATCTGCAAAGGACATGAACCAAAAGTAGCTGGTCGAAGTTAGATAGTAACTCGAGCCCAGACGTGAGTGTTGCTTTGCAACTTCCGGTTTCATTTCTCCCCCAAAAATGTCAAGGGCTGCGCAAAAAAGTCCAAGTACCCCTGACTGCAGTGTGCAGTTCGGCTGGCTCAATGTGGGCGTAGTCAAACATCGGGCCGGGCTCAATGTGGGCGGAATCAGACGTTTGACCCCTCCCGCCGTTTTTTTTTTTGTCCATCTGAGGTTTGACAGTAACACACTGAATACAAACACACACGTTTGTGCAAGGCACACGTTGAATACAAACATATTTCATTTTTGAAGATCTTAAGAAATATGATGTAAAGTGGTACCAGCACATGTGTTGTCACACTTTTTGCTTCATGCTATATTTGAGACAAGCTACTGATATTGTTGCAGTGAACAACAGACTTGTTATGTATGTCATGTACTGTTAAAATTGTGTTGATAAATGTTACAACTTTGTAATTATATTATTTAATTGAGCATATATATATATATATACACAGTTACTACCTATCCTGATTTATAATGCTATTTACTTTCCTCATGAGAATGGAGACAGACTATACCATATAGACATAGTGACAAGCTGAATGTGCTTTGTACATTAAGTTATACCAGCCCCAGTAAAGAGATCAGAGACTTGGGTGACTTCTACGTCATCTTTATGAAACAACACAATTAACAATTGAAACAATTAACACAGCAGACAAAAACAAGGTTTGATCACTCCTCAAAAATGGCTTCACTCCTGCTCCTCAAAAGAGGCAAATGTAGCAGTGTGATGTTGTTCCCCTAGATTACGCACCAAATTGCACACAAGGACCAATTCAAATAGGCCAGGTCAAGAGGGGATGTTAATAATCTAATAATAATAATAATAATTCAGTGTATTTTTTTATTTAATTACAGCTGCATAGCTAATGTTTTTATTTGGTGTACAAACACTTTTTCATACCAATATTGTACATACAAGTGATTGTAAAAGTTTTGTATATTTTGGTTTGGCCCATCGCGGGTTATCTGTATCCCCATACCACTTTATCGTTCTCTTTTGCCTGACCCTCGGCTAGCAAGGTGCCGGAGAGCTGTGACTGCACCAAGGGTAACGTGTGTGTTGTCTCTTCGTGTGCAGGGCAAATAAAAAGATTTCAACGAGCAGACCATCATTTGTGGCAGCGTCTTCATTAAGAATTACACAACGCAGAACGAACCACGCTACAAACTGGTGCCGCGACCTGCCGACTGGTTAGCTCAAGCTGACCACCGGAGCTGTGCATGTGGAGGAGATGCGCGACCCGCGCATGCGCACTTGTTGATGGTTTGCTATAAGTGAATGTATACTGTAAATAGTGAAGGTGAATGTAGCATATTCACTAGATAATTGTATTGGTGTTTATTTGCATGTTTTGAGGGAATTTGTTTATTGCATTTTTTTTGTATTTGTATGCAGTAAATTACATTGTAGTTTAGTTCTCTATTGAGCCATGGAAGACTCTCAAGTCCATAAGATGAGTTATGCTGGGGATTTTGGTGTGGTTAGTGTGGGTAGAGGGAGGGGTGTCCATGCATTTACACCATTGGTACAGTCAGCTCCTGGGAGTAGAGTGGCTGCTAGTCCTGAGTTTACAAGCACTGGGAGGGGTAGGCTGTTTACTCCACCTGACCAGGGTATCCCACCTCTGTCTCTTGATGTACCATTGTCCCCAGTCCTCAGTAATAATGGGACACCGAGTCAGCTTAGTGACCTTATTAAGCAGATTGGTTCAGAGATAGGAGAATCTATCAGAGCGAGTTTACTGCAGCCTGGGGCTTCAAGTCTTTCTCCTGCCCATTCCCCTGACCAATCCCAGCAGTTTCCCCTGCCTCAACAATGTGGGTCAACTTTAATTGATGCGTCCAAGCTGAATCTGGTTGTGAAGTCAGAGGTTAGTGCTCCACCTTTCTTCAGGGGTGATGGCTCAGATAAGTACTCTGTCCTGGAGTGGGAGGAGCTAATGGGAGTCTACCTAGAGAAGAGGGGTTACACTGGGTCTGAGAATGTTGGGGAGGTGATGTCTAGGCTCATGGGGAGGGCACGGGATGTGACCAAAGTCTGGATGCGTAACAACCCTGTTGTCACAGATGTTAAGGCAGTGTTCAGTGTTCTCAAGCAACACTTTGGGGATACTGTCTACTCAGGTATGCCATTAGCTGACTTCTATTCAATGAGACCATATGCTAATGAGGGTCCACTAGATTTCTGGATTAGGCTTAACAAAGCTGCAGAAGCAGCTGAACAGTACCTTGTAAGTGAGGGTAGAACCTTGCCCAATCAGTGCTCAGAGTTGGCAGTCATGTTTGTACGTAACTGTCCTGATAAAGAGTTGGCCCAAGTGTTCAAATGCAAACCCCTTCGTGACTGGACAGCCAGTGAGGTACAGGATCGTTTGGATGAACTGTTAAGGGAGCGTAAAGCATGTAGAACACAACTTTCACAGCAGGTGGCTGCTGTCTTCGACTCCCCCCAGGAGGAAGTGGATCCTGAGAGCAGACCTAATGTGTCATCTTTTTCTCGATGTGGCCGTGAACCAGAACAGGCCCAATCTGTATCTGAGGGTGGGACATTAGAGAAGGTTTTGAGTATGCTAGAGAAGGCTCTTGTCAGCAATACTCAGTCTGTGAACAGAGGGCCCCGTAAACAGTTCCCCAAACGTGAGCGTGAGTGCGCTGTCTGTGGAAGCACTAATCACTGGACCAAAGCTCACTGTCAGATGCACCAGCTGTGTTTCAAGTGCTTCTCTACTGGCCACATGAGCTTTGACTGTAGTGAGACTGGGAAGCGAAAGAGCCCTGAATGTGGACAGACTGGCAGGTCTGGAAAACTAGAAAGCCTCCATTCTGAGGAAGGCAATGTGGGGCAGGCTAATTTTTCCTCTACTGATGATGATGATATCCAATCTGTTTATTCTTATTTTTGTGAGTCAGTACCCAAGAACAACACAGTAATTTTTCAGAACACAATGAGAATTTCTCAGAATGACAGTTTGTTTTACACCACCGTGCTAGTACAGGATAAAGTTGAGCTGAAGGGGATGTTAGATAGTGGGTCCATGGCTACTACTCTGCGCGCAGATATTGTACCTCGGTTGAGGGAGGCAGGAGTGGTAGAGGGGAACTTTCTAGCTCCTTCAGACATCATACTGGTGGGTTGTGGTGGGACGCAAACTAGCCCAGTGGGCAGGTGTGACTTGAAACTACAGCTTTATGGCTTCAGTTATGTAGTCCCAGTGCTGATTGTAGATGGGCAGGTTGATGAACTCATTGTTGGCACTAACGTGTTGAAGTCTCTGATTAGACAGTTCAAATCAAATGACAGCTACTGGCGGGTGGTGGGTACGCCAGGTCCCTCTGGACAGTGTGAGGACAGCCAGTTCCTGCGTCTCCTATCAAATCTGGAGAGATGGAGAGGAGACTCCATCCCAGATAAAGTGGGCACCATTAAGTTGAAGAGGGCAGTAACGCTCCAACCCATGAGTGAGCATCTTGTGTGGGGCCGCTTACCCCCAAAGACAAAACTCTCTGTGGGCAGTACTGTTGTTGTCGAACCCAGCACGTCTCGTTGTGTGAATCGACACATACTAGTAGGGAGAGTAGTTACGCCTCTGTGGGGGGATGGATGGCTCCCTGTGAAGATTGTGAATCCAACAACTTCGCCAGTTACCCTGAGACGAAATGCTAAAGTGGCAGATGTGTACCCTTGTATTGCATTGGAGGATTTTGATGATGTCAAGCAGAAAGCTGCTTACCAGAACGTGGCAAAAGCACAATGTGACAGCTCACATGGCAGTCTTACAGCCAAGAGTTCAGTTGATGGCAGTGTAGTTAATGGAAACAGTACACTGAGCAATCTTGGACTTCAAGGCCTGTCGGTTGAGGAGTGTCCAGTCTCACAGTTCTGGAAAGACAAACTTGTCGGTTTAATTGAGAAGTATGACACGGTGTTCTCTAGACATAGCCTGGATTGTGGAGAGGCAAAAGAGTTCTGCCATCGCATACGGCTGACTGATGACCGCCCATTTCGATTACCTTATCGTAGGCTTTCTCCAGCTGATTACCAAAAACTCAGGGAAACACTGGATGATATGGAGGAAAAGGAAATCGTCAGAAAATCCAGCAGCGAGTATGCCTCACCATTGGTGCTGGTATGGAAAAAGAATGGGGACTTGCGTCTATGTACTGACTTTAGGTGGTTAAACGCCCGCACAGTGAAGGATGCTCATCCACTGCCTCATCAGGCTGATGTACTGGCGGCGCTGGGAGGTAATGCCTTCTTCAGCACAATGGACTTGACATCAGGGTACTACAATGTGCCACTGCATGAAGAGGATAAGAAATACACTGCCTTTTCCTCTCCTTTAGGTCTGCACGAGTACAATCGTTTGCCTCAGGGCCTTTGCAACAGCCCGGCTACGTTTATGAGAATGATGCTGACCATCTTTGGGGACCAAAACTTTCTAAGTCTCCTTTGCTATTTGGATGATCTGATGGTTTTTGCTAAGACGGAGGAAGAGAGTCTGCAGAGACTTGAGATGGTTTTCCAGCGGTTGCAGGAGCACAATCTTAAACTGTCTCCGTCTAAGTGCAAGTTTTTGAGGAGGTCTGTTAAGTTTTTGGGCCACATCATTTCTCAGGAGGGCGTAGCCACTGATCCTGCTAAGATTCAAACCATTTTGAATGTGACTGAGAGTGAGATGATGGAAGCTGATGGTGTCACTCCGTCTCCTAGCAAAATCCGTTCTTTCCTTGGTATGGTAGTATACTATCAACACTACATTGAGAATTGTTCCATGGTTGCTAGGCCATTGTTTCAGCTGACTACAGGTCAGAAGAAGCCTAGGAGAGGCAAGGGCAGAAAGAGGCCTGGTCCCTCTCGCAGGCTCACTGCTGCAGACTGGACTGCCGAGTGTCAACTCGCTTTTGAAGCTTTGAAAGCAGCACTAGTTGACCAGGCACTGCTGGCTCATCCAGATTTTTCTCAGCCATTTTTGCTTTCTGTTGATGCATCTACTAGTGGTTTGGGAGCGGTACTATCCCAAGTGCAAGATGGGAAGGCCATAGCCAGGCCAATAGCTTTTGCTAGTAAATCTCTTAATCATGCACAATCCAAGTATCCTGCTCACCGGCTGGAATTTCTAGCCATGAAATGGGCCATTCATGATAAGTTCAGCCATTGGCTGCGAGGGCATAAGTTTACGGTGTGGACCGACAACAATCCACTCAAATATATTCTTACAAAGCCGAGACTTGATGCATGTGAGCAGAGATGGGTTGCAAAGCTGGCACCTTTTGATTTTGATATCCAGTACATACCAGGGCCCAAGAATGTCGTTGCTGATGCTTTGAGCAGAGAGCCATTTGTCCGCCCCAAAGTTCTGCACCGACTGACAAGAATTCCATATGATGTCCTGCTGGAGGAAGCCAGAGGTCTTCGACTGGATGATGTACAAGACATGTTCCGTCTCTCCTGTGAGCAGCCCGAGGCTGGCTGTGGAACGTCTATGGCTCCTGGGAGTGAGTTGAGTAGAGCTGGAGACGATGTCAGTGGGTTGGTTTCCTGTGAAGAGGTGTCTGCTGTCCTCCAAGCCCATCGCCGATGGGATGATGGTGCCACAGTGAGGTCCGTTTCACATGTGCAGCACCTTGAGAAGTTGATGTCCATGGGTCAGAGCCCTTTACCTGTCCTTACACACAAGGAGCTGTATGATAACCAGTCACTGGATCCTATCATCAGCAGAGTAATGTTCTTTGTAGATAGAGGCCGGCGCCCATCTAGGAGAGAGCGAGTCTTTGAAGCTAAAGAAACAGTTTATACTCTAAGACAGTGGGGGAAACTCACCACGCGGTTAGGGATTCTGTATCGTGTCTCAAAACACCCAGTGAGTAAGAAGAAAATATTCCAGTATGTCGTACCTGTGTCTTTGAGAGGCCTTGTGTTGAAGGGAGTTCATGATGATGCTGGTCATCAGGGTCAGCAGCGCACATTGTGGCTCACGAGACAGCGGTTTTACTGGGAATCTATGGAGAAGGATGTCAAGGAATATGTGGCCCACTGTAAGAGATGTGTGTTGAGTAAAGCACCTGAGCCTGAAGCAAGAGCCCCACTTGTCTCCATTGTGACAACGGCACCTTTAGAACTTGTGTGTATTGATTTCTGGACTGCCGAAGATTCAAACAACAAGTCTATTGATGTGTTAGTAGTGACTGATCACTTTACTAAGCTGGCCTGTGCGTATCCATGTCCAAACCAGTCTGCTAAGACTGTTGCTCGTGTTCTCTGGAATAATTTCTTCTGCATTTATGGGTTCGCTGATTGCATCCATTCTGACAGGGGTGCAAACTTCGAGAGTTTACTTATTGCAGAATTACTTCAGTTATCTGGTGTTGAAAAGTCCCACACCACACCTTATCATCCCATGGGTAACGGTCAAGCAGAACGTCTGAATCGCACACTGGGTGGGATGATTAGAGCTCTGCCAGCTAGGTCTAAGGCTAAATGGCCTCAGATGTTGAACACATTGACATTCTCCTATAACTGCACTGTTCATGAGACTACTGGGTTTCCACCCTTCTTCTTGATGTTCGGACGCACCCCTAGGTTGCCGGTAGATGTTATGTTTGAAAGTGTGCTGTTGGATGGGGACACAGTAGATGTGGATAAGTATGTCCAGTCTCTGGGTGAGGATCTGAGAGAGGCCATGACATTGGCCCAGCAGCATGCCAGTAAGCAACAAAAGAGACAAGCCGAGGTCTACAACAGACGGTCTAAGGGTCACTCGGTGCAGAAGGGAGATAGAGTTCTACTTGCTAACAAGGGGGAGAGGGGCAAGAAGAAACTGGCTGATCGCTGGGAGAGTGTGGTGTACATAGTGGTTGCAAAGAACAGCTCACTGAACACATATCGTATCCAACACCCTACCACTGGACGCATCAAAACTGTGCATAGGAACCTGATTATGCCAGTCAACTTTCTGCCTTTACCTTCGTGGGAGGAACCTGAGGGTCACGGATCTCTATCGAGTGGTGACGTGATCTCTGAGATGTCTGCAATGTCCAGCCAAATGGATGGGAGTGACGCCAGGACTGTCCACTGGGTAGCAGGCCTTCCTGAGTCTTCTGGGAGGATACTCCAAGAGGATGGTGAAGTCCCGGCTGATGGAAGTGAGGTGGAACAACCGTATGAAGTCCCCTTAAGTGAGGTGTGCTCAGCAGAAGTGGACCAGAGAGATATCCCCGAAGCCTACAAGAGTTCTGATTGCGAAACTCCATTCAGTGTGGATGATGTTACCTTGGTTGAAGATGCTTCGTCAGTGTGGTCTGTGACAATCTACCAGGATTCTGATCAGTCGTCTGACACTACTAGTGTTGAGTCGGTAACTGAAAGTGTGCTGGCTCCGGAGATGCGGATCTGTAGTACTCCCCATCCTGAGGTTAGACCTCTGAGCAGGGTTAGTGCTGTCTGTGACATTCCTGCTAGGTTTGTGGGTGAGGGTGTTCGGACTAGACTGGGTAGACTTATTAAGCCAGTGGATAGGTTAATCCAAACTATGTCTACACAGGAAATGAAACAGTTCTTGGTTTCTCAGTGACGGTAGGATATTGCCTACCTTTTCTTTTGTAGGAATGTAGGAAATCTAAGCATGTCTTAGAATGATTTGTGGGTTTGTCTAATATATTTGACAATTCATGTAACTTTGTGTGTAGTCCATCGGCATAAAATGTATATGGCATTTTTCGTATATGGTTGAATAAGGGATTAGCTACCCCTTATTTTTCCTAATCCTTCGCGGGATAGCTTTTCAGCTGATCGACCATTTGTGGGTCTAGAATTAAGGGACTACACTGGGTTACTCTGTCGCCCTGTGGGTGTGAATTTTTTTTCTTTCTTTGCTTTGTTACCTTCGAGGTAATGTGTTTTTGTTTTGTGCCTATAATCTAGTGTAAAACAGTGGGGGTGAATGTAGCAGTGTGATGTTGTTCCCCTAGATTACGCACCAAATTGCACACAAGGACCAATTCAAATAGGCCAGGTCAAGAGGGGATGTTAATAATCTAATAATAATAATAATAATTCAGTGTATTTTTTTATTTAATTACAGCTGCATAGCTAATGTTTTTATTTGGTGTACAAACACTTTTTCATACCAATATTGTACATACAAGTGATTGTAAAAGTTTTGTATATTTTGGTTTGGCCCATCGCGGGTTATCTGTATCCCCATACCACTTTATCGTTCTCTTTTGCCTGACCCTCGGCTAGCAAGGTGCCGGAGAGCTGTGACTGCACCAAGGGTAACGTGTGTGTTGTCTCTTCGTGTGCAGGGCAAATAAAAAGATTTCAACGAGCAGACCATCATTTGTGGCAGCGTCTTCATTAAGAATTACACAACGCAGAACGAACCACGCTACACAAAGACAGTCATTTTCTTGTTGTCAACTGCCTCCACATAGAACATCTCATAATCTCTCTGTAACTGGAACGAGAACATGAATGGTTCCTTGAGGAGAATATGTTCCTCTTGATCCAGGCCATCGTAGTACAACCATACAACCGTAATTCTTTAAGGGTTGTAATGCTGTCTTCCCGCCCATCCCAATTACACTAGGGAGGGAAACGGTGCCTTTAAATGTTTGGCGTTCGCACCACCTTGCTGCCTCTAGGCTGTCCCTGAGAAGAACATCTGCTTCCTTGAAGAAAAAGGAAGAATAAATATTGAGAGTAGTGCCTCATTGGGTGATCAAGTCAAATTACACCCCACTTTCACAATACCACCATGCAAACAAAAGCCCCTATTACTAAAGGGGTTTTCAGTGATACCTATAACTACTCAACAAGTTATCACAACTATTATATCTTGCCATGCATCAAGCCTTCAGCATTACACACAGTAGACTACATACCCAGTTCACAGCTCCCAGTTGGCCGTGCATTTTGTTTTCAGTATCGTCTAGACAGAAAACAGCTGGTGGTGGGGGGGGGGGGGGGGGGGGGGGGGGGGGAGTCTTTTACATCATCCTGAAATATATTGGAGAGGGGAGGTTTAGTCTTTAAACATTGGTTTAAGACTATACCACTCATCATATGACACCTCCTACCTGTAGTGTGTTTTGTTTTCGCCGCCTTTTTCAATCTTTCAACCTCTCTTCTTCAGACCTTAGTGAGTGACATACATTACATACATTCAATATGAACATATATTCAGGTCAGTCTGGCTACAGTGAAACAAGTGATTTTAAGGATGCAAATGAAACGTTTTTATAATGTTCAAGACGTACGGCATGGGAAAGTTCTGCAGGAGAACTAGGCACCACCATCGCCTAATTTGCTGCATGTTTTCCTTTCAAAAAGAAAATCACACAATCGGATAGGTATCCCCAAAAACATTATATCCACTAGTGATGAGAATTTCATAATTTATACATAACTCAGTGAAATCACACTGTGCTTCCATTCTAATGTACAGAGAGTACTGTAAGTTAAGAAAGAGTAGGTTGTTAAGTTTGATAGCTATGATAATAACAATAATGATGAGAGTAAATAATAATAATACCCCAGGAATGTATTTCAGGATGTAGAAGACACACAACCCCCCCCCCCCCCCCCCCCCCCCCCCCCCCCCCCCCCCCCCCAGAGCATCCAGCTCTGCAGGAGTTTGATGTATGAATTGTGTATGTAGTGTAAAAACTGTAGGAAATAGGTCCCAAAAATTGTCAAGAATAATAAACAAGAAAAAGTATGAGCAATAACAATAGTGTGCTTTGCATGCTGCAAGCACATAAATAATAATAACTTTATTTATTGTTATAACAGAAAATAGGACTAATATAATATACTGAATAGCCAGCATCTTACCATTTTACCATTTCTATCCATGTAGGTTAGGTTCGATTAAGATTCACTTTCGTTGATGTTGATACCTTCGACTTGAAGTCAGAGGCTTCTCAAAAAGTCTTGGCAAACGGTCCAAATACTTAAAAGACACACCCTTGTCCACTTACCCTCGCATTATGCCCTTGGGGGAATCCCCGTCGCCATGTTGGTGGGTGGGCCAAATGATTAGCCAATCAAGAGAAGTTTGCAAGGTAAGCCCCTCAGCCCTCGTTTTTAGTCGGCTTTGCAAGTGTACAATTATGTTCACTCCGGGCCTGAAACTCCCCATAATTCAATTCGCGACGATTGTACATCGCTAAGAAAAGTCAGTGAAAACTTAAAAACAACATCAATGGAGGAGTCAACATACAAGTGTAAGTAAAGACGAATGCAAATAAGTTAGACATTTTGCTACTACGTAAAAAGTAAATATGTTTTTGTTTGATTATCTTTTGGAAATTGTAGAAATAAAACATTTCCCTTCTTCAGAAGTTCCAGCTAGGCAGGCTAACGTTAGTTAGCTAATTAATTTGCTAGCTATCATACAGTAGGCGTATATTAATAATTATATATTTAATATAAGTAGACGTGCACTCATATTTCAATGTAGCCCATATAAAGCACCCACAAGCCACCGGTGGCTGAAAACACAATCATTGCGGGATGAACGAGTGACGAATTTCCGTCTAAGGGGGCCATTTAAAAATCATTCCTTCCTCCCTTGCCCTGCAAGTGTATACTCATAAAACGTAATGACACGTCATCAGAATTGTCTCAGGGCTGAGGGGATAGGATGTGTCTTTTAAGTATTTGGACCGCATTCTAGAGCTATTTTTACAACGACATTCGATAACGACGTTATACCAGTAGATGGCGTATTATAGGCTTGGGCCTTCAGCAAATGACTTGTGTGAGAATGATACTATAAAGAAAGACAAAGAAGAACCTTGGATAGAATAACCACCTGAGCTGCAAAATATGAAGTAAATATGATTTAGGATAGGCCTATTCCACTATATAAATATGCTATGCAGTTGTGTGTTATTTAATGGCCATATAATTGCATAATTTATTTGTGTAGCCGTGTGGGCTACTGTGGTGATCACACTTTTTCCAGTATTTGGGAGCACGGACTGTAGGCCTTATATTAGGCATTTTGACTGTTGTATTTGCGAATTCCAATCAGTATGTAGGCTTCTTATAGCCGTTTGCGTTGCACAACCCCATCACGCAGAGGCCGTATCCATATCAACAAATGCGACAAAACAAATTGTAGACTAAATCTTGGCTATAACCTGTCCTGAGTGAAATAGCCAAGGGGTCCCTAATGGTCAAGAGTATTTATAGCCTATTCTTACTGCCAGATCTGTTTTCCCTATCAGCCAATGCATGTGCTTCTTCAACTATTTTGTTGAAAATGTATTTAGAGGCCTGTAAGTTAGGGTCTCTTTTTAAGGGGAGATCTACAATAAAAACAGTCATAAAACACAAATAGAGTTCTAAAATCTCCAACACACCAGTACCCAACATGATAGCCTAAATTGTAATGCCTACAAGTTTATAGCCTATTTTTATTTTGATAGACCTAAATTAAACATTGAATTATTAAAGTGATCGCCTAAAGAACTTAGGAGAATTTAGATAATTTTGAATACACACATGGATTTCAATAAACAAATAGATAAGACTGTTCTATTCTCTTTGATTTAGTTCCTATTGTAACAGACACATGACAGAATGGATGACAAACTGACTGACTGAACTAAATGAAGGATGAATTAAATGTTAAAATATGTTGGAATGGTGAGTTGCACGTATCATGCATGCTCTGCACTTTATTTGGCTAGTAGGCAAATAGTCCTACAGTAGGGTATAATGACTCTATGGCTTCATGCCTCTAGAAGATCACAAGCTCTTTAACTGGGCACTGTGGCGATGGAGGGAATAGCCAATACGGAGACCACAGCAACAGAGTTATTGTAAAATGTGGAAATAAGCTTATGCCAGATTTAGCCTACGTTCTTAGGGCTAGGCCCCTTTTTTCTCCACTTCCTGCCTGAATGACGTGCCCAAAGTGAACTGTCTGTAGCTCAGGCCCTGAAGCCAGGATATGCATATAATTGCTACCATTGGAAAGAAAACACTTTGAAGTTTGTAGAAATGTTAAAATATTGTAGGATAATATAACACAAAAGGTATGGTAGGAGAAAATCCAAAGAAAAACCAACCATCTTCTTAGAAATGCAAGAGAATGCATATTGAAAATGAGCTCCCTGGATGCAATTCCTATGGCTTCCACAGGGTGTCAGCAGTCTATGTTCAAGGGTTCAGGCTTGTAACTTCAAAAACGAATAAGAAATATCAGTTTTAGTAGAAGGACACCGTCTTGGAAATTCATGTTTGCGCGCACCATGAAGACATTACGCACCTGCAAAAATCAGTTTCCTATTGAACATACTTCTTTCCGAAATAAATATTATAGTTTGATTCCACTTTAGGTTATCTGAGGAGTAAATAGAAACATATTTTGACTTGTTGAATCAAAGTTTAGAGGTAGATTCTCGGATTCATTTCTCTGCAAGTTGAACGAATGGATTACTCAAATCGATGGCGCCAACTAAACAGACTTTTTGGAATATAAAGAAGGATGTTATCTAACAAAACAAAACTACATGTTATAGCTGGGACCCTTTGGATGACAAATCAGAGGAAGATTTTCAAAAAGTTAGTGAACATTTAATCGTTATATGTGAATGTATGAAACCTGTGCCGTGGAAAAATATTTGGATGTGGGGCGTCGTCCTCAAACAATCGCATGGCATGTTTTCGCTGTAATAGCTACAGTAATTCGAACAGTGCAGTTAGATTAACAATAATTTAAGCTTTCAGCCGATATAAGAAACTTATATGTCCATAAATGTTTAAAATGCATAATATGTATGATTATTTATTTGAATTCCGCGCCCTCCAGTTTCACCGGAAGTTGACCCACTAGCGGGACACCGATCCTAAAGTCCACATGTTCATGACCCAATTCATATAAATCATGTCAAATTATTTTTAATTCATATTAATCCCTCCTACACAATATGCCTTGGTATGATTTTGAGTGATGAAATACGTTTTTATAGAATATTTAGGAATCTATTTTGAGTGGCAAATACTCCAGTGGTCATACATAATTCATAGATTCACCAAACATCAAAATATGAATAATTAAATATTGCACCATCCCATTCTCTGGGCTTTGTCTGCAATCATGACCAGTAGTATACACCAGGATTAATGAAATAATAATAATAGATTAGGTGTATGCATGGACTTGTGCACGTCACCCAGAGATATGCCCATGCTGTAGAGATACACCTAGCGGACTGAAACTTCACTGTTGTAGGCATAATACAGCTAGTTCTAACTAGACTTGGGCTGGCAAACTAATCCATGACATTAGCTTCCTAAATGTGAAGTAAACTCAACTGAGGAGTAATAGAGAATGGAGACTTTTAACTTGAAAACGTGCAGGATACCTCTTTCTGGTTTCCCTGACTTCTGTTTTTTTTATACTGTGTTATGATTGTTTGGGTAGCTCTCCTCACAGGCCGTTGGTGTAGTTTTTTTTGTTGGTGAGATGAAACTGCCAAAATTCTGAAAGGTAGTATTGTACGTCAGAATTGCAACAAAAAATGTTCACGCCTAAAATGTTAGTCCGTAATCTTTAACATGGTGTTCGTATGTTCACAGATGAAATTTCACATTTATGTTTCATGTTTAACGCATGGCTTTTCTTACGATACTAACAATTTACGCAGGGATTTTCTTACTATACTAGCGATACGTACGTTCAAACTTTTGGCAACTATCTGACTCCATACTCCACTCACACTGTTGTGCTGACGTGTGAACCATTGTTAGGTTCTTATTTTTCAGAGTAAATAACTCACAGACTCTAGAGAAGCTGAACCAAGTATAATTTTTCCCAAAGGGTCGACACAGCTGTATTCAGACACCGACATGGCTTCCTCCATGGTGGTATTCATACCCCACTGTGGGTGGAGTCTCCTCCTTATCGCTAAACATTGCATCCTTCCTGCTAAGCAGGGAGCTAAGTAATGGTTCAATGGTTTCGCCCCTTATCAGTACTGTCACATGCGATCGTGTTCCCTGCACTCAGCCCCTACCAAACTTCATTATGGCACCCCTCATGTCTCCTTTGTAACTAATGCTCCTGGCATCCTTTCACTCCCTCCTCTCTACATTTTCCTCTTCTGTCTCTGCTGCTAAAGCCACTTTCTACCACTCTAAATTCCAAGCATCTGCCTCTAACCCTAGGAAGTTCTTTGCCACCTTCTCCTCCCTCCTGAATCCCCCCCCCCTCCTCCCTCTCTGCGGATGACTTCGTCAACCATTTTGAAAAGAAGGTTGACGACATCCGATCCTCGTTTGCTAAGTCAAACGACACCGCTGGTTCTGCTCACACTGCCCTACCCTGTGCTTTGACCTCTTTCTCCCCTCTCTCCCCAGATGAAATCTCGCGTCTTGTGACGGCCGGCCGCCCAACAACCTGCCCGCTTGACCCTATCCCCTCCTCTCTTCTCCAGACCATTTCCGGAGACCTTCTCCCTTACCTCAGCTCGCTCATCAACTCATCCTTGACCACTGGCTACGTCCCTTCCGTCTTCAAGAGAGCGAGAGTTGCACCCCTTTTGAAAAAACCTACACTCGATCCCTCCGATGTCAACAACTACAGACCAGTATCCCTTCTTTCTTTTCTCTCCAAAACTCTCGAACGTGCCGTCCTTGGCCAGCTCTCCTGCTATCTCTCTCAGAATGACCTTCTTGATCCAAATCAGTCAGGTTTCAAGACTAGTCATTCAACTGAGACTGCTCTTCTCTGTGTCACGGAGGCGCTCCGCACTGCTAAAGCTAACTCTCTCTCCTCTGCTCTCATCCTTCTAGACCTATCGGCTGCCTTTGATACTGTGAACCATCAGATCCTCCTCTCCACCCTCTCCGAGTTGGGCATCTCCGGCGCGGCCCACGCTTGGATTGCGTCCTACCTGACAGGTCGCTCCTACCAGGTGGCGTGGCGAGAATCTGTCTCCTCACCACGTGCTCTCACCACTGGTGTCCCCCAGGGCTCTGTTCTAGGCCCTCTCCTATTCTCGCTATACACCAAGTCACTTGGCTCTGTCATAACCTCACATGGTCTCTCCTATCATTGCTATGCAGACGACACACAATTAATCTTCTCCTTTCCCCCTTCTGATAACCAGGTGGCGAATCGCATCTCTGCATGTCTGGCAGACATATCAGTGTGGATGACGGATCACCACCTCAAGCTGAACCTCGGCAAGACGGAGCTGCTCTTCCTCCCGGGGAAGGACTGCCCGTTCCATGATCTCGCCATCACGGTTGACAACTCCATTGTGTCCTCCTCCCAGAGCGCTAAGAACCTTGGCGTGATCCTGGACAACACCCTGTCGTTCTCAACTAACATCAAGGCGGTGGCCCGTTCCTGTAGGTTCATGCTCTACAACATCCGCAGAGTACGACCCTGCCTCACACAGGAAGCGGCGCAGGTCCTAATCCAGGCACTTGTCATCTCCCGTCTGGATTACTGCAACTCGCTGTTGGCTGGGCTCCCTGCGTGTGCCATTAAACCCCTACAACTCATCCAGAACGCCGCAGCCCGTCTGGTGTTCAACCTTCCCAAGTTCTCTCACGTCACCCCGCTCCTCCGCTCTCTCCACTGGCTTCCAGTTGAAGCTCGCATCCGCTACAAGACCATGGTGCTTGCCTACGGAGCTGTGAGGGGAACGGCACCTCCGTACCTTCAGGCTCTGATCAGGCCCTACACCCAAACAAGGGCACTGCGTTCATCCAACTCTGGCCTGCTCGCCTCCCTACCTCTGAGGAAGTACAGTTCCCGCTCAGTCCAGTCAAAACTGTTCGCTGCTCTGGCACCCCAATGGTGGAACAAACTCCCTCACGACGCCAGGACAGCGGAGTCAATCACCACCTTCCGGAGACACCTGAAACCCCACCTCTTTAAGGAATACCTAGGATAGGATAAAGTAATCCTTCTAACCCCCCCCTCTTAAAAGATTTAGATGCACTATTGTAAAGTGGCTGTTCCACTGGACATCATAAGGTGAATGCACCAATTTGTAAGTCGCTCTGGATAAGAGCGTCTGCTAAATGACTTAAATGTAAATGCTCCTATACTCTGAGTATAATGTTCAAAGTTTACCCCAGAATCCAACACCATGAAGGCAATTTTTGACCATATGCTATGTATGTTTAAGTTTAAGGCTGAGATCCTACAACATACAGTAAAAGATGAGATTATTTGAATGGGTTAAGCCCAAATCAAACAAAACATGTAATTTACACACGTGAACGAGCGTGTATACACTGGAATTAGAATACATGGCAGTGAATGACAGAAAACAGATGAGCCTTGAGCATAACACATTGGGGATAAATTGTCTGAAAATAGACTGTTTGTGCATTGTTACGTCTGGATTTGTGACATGTATAGTTAGGTGTCTATTTAGTGTTTCTAAATTTAGCCACGAGTGCAAATAATCCATATGTGAAATACCTTATTTACATAAGTATTGAGACCCTTTGCTATGAGACATGAAAATGAGTTCAGGTGAATCCGGTTTCCATTGATCATCCTTGAGATGTTTCTACAACTTAATTTAAGTCTACCTGTGGCAAAACATTTCTGCAGCATTGAAGGTCCACAATAACACATTGGCCTCCATCATTCTTAAATGGAAGAAGTTTGGAACCACCAAGACTCTTCCTAGAGCCAGCCACCCAGCCAAACTGAGCAAAGGTCAACTCCCAGACCAAGGCCAAGAATTCGATGATCACTCCGACAGAGCTCCAGAGTTCCTCTGTGGAGATAAGAGAACATTCCAGAAGGACAACCATCTCTACAGCACTACACCAATCAGGCCTTTATTGTAGAGTGGCCAGAAGAAAGCCACCCTTCAGTAAAAGGCACATGACAGCCCACTTGGAGTTTGCCAAAAGGCACCTAAAGGACTCTCAGACCATGAGAAACAAGATTCTCTGGTTTGATAAAACCAAGATTGAACTCTTTGGCCTAAATGCCAAGTGTCACATCTGAAGGAAACCAGGCACCACTCAAAACCTTGCCAATACCATCCCTACGCGGAAGCATGGTGGTGGCAGAATCATGCTGTGGGGATGTTTTTCAGCGGCAGGGACTGGGAGCTGGGATCAAGGGAAATGTGAACGGTGCAAAGTACAGAAAGATCCTTGATGAAGTCCTGAGCGCTCTGGAGCATGTTATCAGACTGGGGCGAAAGTTCACCTTCCAACAGAGCAACGACCCTAAGCACACAGCCAAGACAATGCAGGAGTGGCTTCGGGACAAGTCTCAAAATGTCCTTGTGCTGACTAGCCAGAGCCCGGACTTTAACCCGATCGAACATCTCTGTAGAGACTTGAAAATAGCTGTGCAGCGATGCTCCCCATCCAATCTGACAGAGCTTGAGAGGATCTGCAGAGAATAATGGGAGAAACTCCCCAAATACAGGACAGAGCTTGAGAGGATCTGCAGAGAATAATGGAAGAAACTCCCCAAATATAGGTTTGCCGAGCTTCTAGCATCATATCCAAGAAGACTTGAGGCTGTAATCACTGTCAAAGGTGCTTCAACAAAGTACTGAGTAAAGGGTCTGAATACTTATGTAAATGTTATGTTTACATTTTTTATTTTTAATACATTTGCAAAGTCACCAGTAGCTGCTTTGCCATTATGGGGTATGGTGTGTAGATTGAGGGATTTATTTAAAATAAAATACATTTTAAAATAATACGTATCAAAATGTGAAAAAAGTGAAGGGGTCTGAATACTTTCCGAATGCACTGATTAGCATAGGCAGGCTACGGCTGGGAAACTCGAGGAACTCTGTTCAAGACAGAATACTGTTATGTAGAAGGGAGACTAGCTAAATTCTTTATAAACTGCTCGGGTGTATTAGCTACAACTCGTCTCACATTTGTGTGCCAACATTTCAGGAGGCAGGTTTTGTGGCTCTCTATTCTCGCCCGCAAATTTTGACGCCGTTGACGGTATCTTATCCGTGTGATTTTGGCTTGAATAGGTATACTAGGTTCACTCTCATGTTGGTGCTAGCAAAGAAGGCTAGGTATCAACAGCCAATCCAGTAGGGGCTGGAAACTACAGTGAGTTTCGATTGGTCAATAGCAACACAATGTTGCAGAGTACACGACAAAGGACTGCCGAGTTCGGGGCCTCGTACCGAGGTCGTAATGGATGATTCTGTCTCAGTGGGATTGACATTGGTGGAGAGAGTGGATGCTTGCAATTTGGCTGAAGAGTAGAAGACAGTGATAAAGGAACATTTATTTTACTGCACAAACAAACAACCATTTCAAGAAACTGGACATAATAGTATCTGCTGCTGAAAGGTTTTGGGGTTTGCTGGACTTCGCTGCTGAAACATTGCAAAGAATACTGTCCGAAGATGCTCCTCCTTCTCAGGCCTCAGAGTCTGTAGGGATGGACGATGGCAGTTGAATCTGAATAAAGGAGTACATTTTGTTTATTTGTTTAGTTTTATTTTGTTAATTATTTGGGCAGGAATACAGCCAAAACAGTAGATGGCGGCATGCATCTATAGCATTTGTTTGCGGACCGCAATAATATCAAAGAAGACCCCATACAGTAGGTGGTGGAAATACAGCAATAGGTGTAGTCTGCCATAAAAGTTTAAAGAAGAAGAGTACACAACAAAAGTTCAGCTTTCCCCAACTTTGTTCCCACCCTGTTCACGCTCCCTCGCCCATGCTCGCTTCATAGAAAATGAATTGGGCTGAGTTGTTTCATCGCCCACAACATGTTCAAAGGATCTCTGCCTTAAGTGATCTGAGCTATAGAGTGCATTTTGACCATAAGGTAATGAGGGGTAACTGCCCCCCACTGTAATTCTTACAAACCCACTTGATGTCATTACTTTATTTCCAACCATTTCCCTCGCTGCCACTACACTTGCTCAACTCAACATGTTATCTGTCTTATCTAAAATAATTAAGTCACTAACAAAACAATTCTGGCGTTTTTTATGTGTATTATTGTGTACAAAATGTTAGGAACACCTGCTCTTTCCATGACTGACCGGGTGAAAGCTATGATCCCTTATTGAAGTCACCTGTAAAATCCACTTCAATCAGTGTAGATGAAGGGGAAGAGCCAGGTTAAAGAAGGATGTTTAAGCCTTGAGATAATTGAGACATGGATTGTGTGTGTGTGCCATTCAGAGAGTAAATAGACAAATCAAAATATTTAAGTTCCTTTGAACGAGGTAGGTAGTAGTAGTAGTAGGTGCCAGGAGTACCAGTTTGAGTGTGTCAAGAATTGCAAAGCTACTGTTTTTTTTGTTTTTTTTACACTCAACAGTTTCCTGTGTGTACAGTATTTAAAATGTTCCACCACACAAAGGACAAGCCAACTTGACACAACTGTGTGAAGCATTGGAGTCAACATGAGCCACCATCTCTGTGGAATGCTGTCCACACCTTGTATAATCCATGATCCAATGAATTTAGGCTGATCTGAGGGCAAAAGGGGGTGCAACTCAATATTAGGAATGTGTTCCTAATGTTTTGTACCCTCAGTGTATATTTTCCCCATCCCACACTTGACAAGCAGGTTTCTTATTCCACCATTTGGCACTGTGCCTATGCATGGTCATTACTGTGTGTAAATTTACACACACTCTCAAGCAAACATTCATATTGATAAATCTCACACATGGTTTATGCACAGATTTGTGCCTACGGATGATTGATAAATGAGGCCCCTGGACCGTACCATCCTGACAACCTTCTAACCCTGGGCAGTACCATCCTGACGGCCTTCTAACCCTGGACCGTACCATCCTGACGACCTTCTAACCCTGGGCAGTACCATCCTGACGGCCTTCTAACCCTGGACCATACCATCCTGACGACCTTCTAACCCTGGGCAGTACCATCCTGACGACCTTCTAACCCTGGGCAGTACCATCCTGACCATCCTATTGACATTCTAACCCTGGACCGTTCCATCCTGACGACCTTCTAACCCTGGACCGTACCATCCTGACGACCTTCTAACCCTGGGCAGTACCATCCTGACGGCCTTCTAACCCTGGACCATACCATCCTGACGATCTTCTAACCCTGGGCAGTACCATCCTGACGACCTTCTAACCCTGGGCAGTACCATCCTGACCATCCTATTGACATTCTAACCCTGGACCGTTCCATCCTGACGACCTTCTAACCCTGGACCGTACCATCCTGACGACCTTCTAACCCTGGGCAGTACCATCCTGACGACCTTCTAACCCTGGGCAGTACCCTCCTGATGACCTTCTAACTCTGGACTGTACCCTCCTGATGACCTTCTAACTCTGGACTGTACCCTCCTGATGACCTTCTAACTCTGGACTGTACCCTCCTGATGACCTTCTAACCCTGGACTGTACCCTCCTGATGACCTTCTAACCCTGGGCAGTACCCTCCTGATGACCTTCTAACCCTGGACTGTACCCTCTTGATGACCTTCTAACCCTGGGCAGTACCATCCTGACCATCCTATCGACATTCTAACCCTGGACCGTGCCATCCTGACGACCTTCTAACCCTGGGCAGTACCATCCTGACGACCTTCTAACCCTGGGACGTACCATCCTGACGACCTTCTAACCCTGGGCAGTACCATCTTGACACCTTCTAACCCTGGGCCGTACCATCCTAACGACCTTCTAACCCTGGGCCGTACCATCCTGACGACCTTCTAACCCTGGGCCGTACCATCCTGACGACCTTCTAACCCTGGGCCGTACCATCCTGACGACCTTCTAACCCTGGGCCGTACCATCCTGACGACCTTCTAAATAGGTTCAGGAGTACAAATTTGCTTAACAAGTCACATAAGTTGCATGGACTCACTTTAAGCATGGTCAAGTTATTAACTACACTTTGGATGGTGTATCAATTCACCCAGTCACTACAAAGATACCCCTCAAGGATTTCACGATAAGGTTAATGGTGACTTCAAATCAGTTACATCATTTATTGGCTATGATAGGAGAAAATTGAGGATAAATCTATAAAATTGTAGTTCCTCCACAATACTAACCTAATTGACAGAGTGAAAAGAAGGACGCCTGTACAGAATAAAAATATGCATCCTATTTTCTCAAAAGGCAATAAAGTAATACTACAAAAAATGTGGCAAAGGAATTCACTTTTGTCCTGAATACATTGTGTTATGTTTGGGGTGTGACGACCCTCCCACTCTGTCTGCCGTATTCTCTCTTTATTCTTGTTTCCTTATTAGGATGCAGGTGGGCGGAGTTGGGAGGGTCGTCAGCTACATGGGAAACACCTGGGCCCACTGTCATAGGATAAATGCACCACTTCCCCATTCATGGGGGAGACTCTCTCCAGTCAGACACAGACAGATTTTGGTTGTGGCCTGGTTGTGGTTATTTGGTTTGTTTGTGTTGGCACCCTTCACCACCCCTACTTATCACATGTATACACGCAACCACTCACCTACACTACTGACTACTGACTACACACATACCATTGTTAATTGTATTTACTTTACCTTAGTTAATAAATATAGTTTGTTATTCCTTATCTCCATGTGGTCTCCCTTTTGTTACGGGCTTTGAGCCGGTTCGTGACAAATCGAATACAACATATTACTGAGTACCACTCCAAATTTTCAAGTATAATGGTGTCCGTATCATGTTATGGGTATGTTTGTAATTGATAAGGACTGGGGAGTTTTTCAGGATAACAAAAAAAAAACATAATGGAGCTAAGCACAGACAAGACACTGTATATGAAATCTTCTAGCACAGGTCGTGATTCAATCAATGGCTCATTGTTGAGAGGCGCACTGAACTTGACTTTAAAGGTAAATGACGCTTGGGCCGACATCACAGGGTTTAGCATGGATGTGATCTCCATGAATGTCAGGGAAATTGTGTTGAAAGCTGCATTGACGACAGTGCAGTGTGGTTGTAGCTCATACACATTTGATTGAATCCCAGCCATATACACTTTATTCAGAGTTTTGCAGACAATGTGGTGCTTCACAGAGTTAGTATCATAATGGACATGGCTATTTGAATAGTCATGGCTGTTATGTTGATCCAAGATATCACTGCCTTCAATCAGGACCGTATCAGAATCATTTATTGTGTTACCTCTAAACCATTGAACCTTTTCATTTGGAAAAAGCGCTTGATATGATAATACATGCATATTTAAATAGGGTGAATGTATTCTATTCACTGTACAATCAATCAAACCTTTCAAACATTCCTTATTGAATGATTTATATTTTTCACATAGAAAATTAGTTATGCCAATGTATTTATCGCTTAAATTTTATTTTCGCATACTTTGTACATGTCTGTTCACAATCATGATTATGTATTTATACGAATCAAACATAAGATTGAACATATATGAAGAAAATCTATCAGAATATATAAAAGCAATTTATTTCAAAATGACTCTGGCTCTTTCCCTTTAACAATGAGATCACCATGTCTGTGTCTCATATTGTTCAAGTTGCAACTTGAACTAAGCATGTTGATTTAAAGTACTGTAAAATGATTAGCAAACTCGGGATTCAGCGTGAAGCTCACAGAAGGTAACTGATGGGAACAGAGGATCCTGCAACAGCACTTACTGGCAAGCCAACCCCACAAGTGTCTTGGAACTTGTCTGAAGTCGGCACAGCCGATCTGCAAACTTTTGTCTGTAGCATCCAAACAGTTTGAGCTACACACTAATATGACCCCTCTATGGAAAGGTGAGACTTCTGTCTGTAGCGTCTAAACAGTTTGAGCTACACACTAATATGACCCCTCTGTAGAAAGGTGAGACTTCTGTCTGTAGCGTCTAAACAGTTTGAGCTACACACTAATATGACCCCTCTGTAGAAAGGTGAGACTTCTGTCTGTAGCATCCAAACAGTTTGAGCTACACACTAATATGACCCCTCTGTAGAAAGGTGAGACTTCTGTCTGTAGCGTCTAAACAGTTTGAGCTACACACTAATATGACCCCTCTGTAGAAAGGTGAGACTTCTGTCTGTAGCGTCTAAACAGTTTGAGCTACACACTAATATGACCCCTCTGTAGAAAGGTGAGACTTCTGTCTGTAGCATCCAAACAGTTTGAGCTACACACTAATATGACCCCTCTATGGAAAGGTGAGACTTCCCTGAACACGTGCATGTCATTTGTTTTGACTCGTCTGAATGTCCCCAGGTACGAGTTGAAAAAAATGTATGGAGGTGTATTAAATGGAGACAGTGTAATGTAAAAAATAAGCGGTTAAATACATATCAAAAATACAAATGTAAAAAAACATATATAACAAAGATCAAGAAACATACATATCCCCCAGATATAGGACCGACACTTTGGAAAAAACTTTCTTTCGATTTTGGGGGGATGAATCTGTTATTCAATGCATTTATACAACGGGTGGGTCTAATCCGGAGTGCTGTTGGGTTAAAACCACATTCCAGCCAGTGTCTATTCCACAAATTACCACCAGCCAAAATATACCACGTTAAAATGCCAATTTACTCTGTTTCATCTGACACAATCCACTGTCTCATCAGCACAGCCAAGCAATTTATAAACTTGATATCCACTATAAAAAGCAACTAGACGTTGTCTCGAACTTCTTTTAGACAGACATTTAGTTTTCAACAGCGGAGATTTGTATAAATCTTGCTGTCTGTATCTCCGACATTTGTAACATTGTTTCAATATTCAAATTCAATCTCCAGCTGTCCAATAGTAGTGAACATGTCGGGAGTCAGGATGAGACAGGCATGCAGTGTTTCTCAGCCAGTTGAAGTCATGCATTGGCTGGTATCATTTTTATGGATATATACAAAGAAATGTAAATTGAAAAAAGGTCAAACAAAACTAAGTGCAGCTAGTTAGGAATCTTTCCAGCTTCAGTTTGAAGTGATTGTGTTAGCTGTGTTGTTGGCTAGCTCCTCTGAACAACAGTGTCCTGATGAAAGAGCACATTTTCTATGACAGGCGAAATCGCGCCTCATTAGCTCCATATGGATGTGTCCAAATAAATGTCACTAGAAAACACCTTATCTACGTTTATTATTGCAGGTCGACCATATAGCTGCGTCTGGATTATCTGAAAAAATATAGTATTTCTATTGACCTTTATTTAACTAGGTAAGTCAGTTAAGAACAAATTCTTATTTACAATGAAAGCCTACCGGGGAACAGTGGGTGCCTTGTTCAGGGGCAGAACGCCAGTTTGTTTTACCTTGTCGGCTCAGGGATTCAATCCAGCTACCTTTCCGTTGGTGGCCAGATGCTCTATCCACTAGGCTACCTGCAGTTTAGAATTTATCCATTTAGTTAAGGACAGCTGTTTTTAGTTAGAATGTATGTTCTTGTCATTCCACATAAATTATTATGTTAGGCTACTTATTATGTTATCACTTAAAATCACAACATGATCAGACTATTTAAAAAAAATATATATATATTTTACCCCCTTTTCTCCCCAATTTCGTGGTATCCAACTGTTAGTAATTACTATCTTGACTCATCGCTACAACTCCCGTACGGGCTCGGGAGAGACGAAGATCGAAAGCCATGCGTTCTCCGAAACACAACCCAACCAAGCCGCACTGCTTCTTAACACAGTGCGCCTCCAACCCGGAAGCCAGCCGCACCAATGTGTTGGAGGAAACACCGTGCACCTGGCTACCTTGGTCAGCGCGCACTGCGCCTGGCCCGCCACAGGAGTCGCTGGTGCACGATGAGACAAGGATATCCCTACCAGCCAAACCCTCCCTAACCCAGATGACGCTAGGCCAATTGTGCGTTGCCCCACGGACCTCCCGCTTACGGCCGGCTGCGACAGAGCCTGGGAGTGAACCCAGAGTCTCTGGTGGCAGAGCTAACACTGCGATGCAGTGCCTTAGACCACTGCACCACCCGGGAGGTCATCAGAATATTTTGACGTCATTTGAAGGGATAATAAAGTTATTACCTGACAGACAGATCCATGATATATGACTAAGCTTTATGTTTACTGGGATGTAACTACAACAACAGTGCATTGACGTCTGTGTATTAGACCTCAAGTTATGGAAAATAAATGTCTTATCTAACAGGTTATGTGACTCAGCATGTACTGCATGAACTGTGACTCAGCATGTACACGAAACAAAAATATAAACGCAACATGTAAAGTGTTGATCCCATGTTTCATGAGCTGAAATAAAGATCCCAGAGAAGTTTCGATACGCACAAAAAGCTTGTTATCTCAAGTTTTGTGCAGAAATGTGTCTACATCCCTGTTGACTGATATTCTTATATGAACTGCAACTCAGCAAAATCGTTGAAATTGTCGCATGTTGTGTTTATATTTTTGTTCAGGATAGTTTATAGGCGGTGTCGTGGAAATATTTGATCAATCATATTTCACAAATACAGGAACATGTGAGTTCAAATAGACTATTTATTACTTCATAATAAAAGCCGAGCTGGATCATGAATACAACTTCCTTCCAGTCTTGGCACAGACTACTTATATATTTGTCCTCCTTACGTCATAGTAACTCCTCTTAATGACTCATCACCTCTGGCTTTTAGCCACCATTATCATATTGCCTTCATATTAGGACATGCAACCTGTAGAGTCACAGAAGTAGTTTCATGCATGTAGGACCATAGCAACAGACCTTGGCACTCTACAGGAATAACCAATACATGTCATCCTGCTGACTCCACTGAAAGGGACACCCCTGTTCTGGAAAAACCCCAAGAGGTCTAACCATAGTTGGCCATAACAGTTACAAGAATAACCACGTGCATGTCTAATGGTGTCTAATTACCAAGAGCACATACACATACACTAGTTTTGCTGGCTCCTTCTGAAATAAATAATTGCCACATATCTACTGAAAAATTCACAATAGCGGCAGGTATCCTAGTGGTTAAGCGCATTGGGCCAGTAACGTGTTTGAATCCCTGAGTCGACTAGGTGATCAGTCTGTGAATGTGCTTTTGAGCAAGGCAGTTAAACCCTAGTTTCTCTGGACAAGAGCTAAATGTAAAGTTGTGTCTGTGTATTCTGGGCTCACTGCTGACTGTGGAGGTTGTTGTGGTGGAGAATCCAGGCTGCCTCTCAGAGAAATACATGATTGTGGTTCTGAACTACCCTCTCCTGGACTGGAAAGGTTGCAGGCATAGAGAGGCCAGTGGAGTGGTAGTAATATATAAAGTAAACTATGTACAACTGTAAAGTGGTTAATTAATTTTTAAATATATTAAATCTACATGTTTCCTTATTTCAGATTGTTAATATACTATAGAACGGTCTGTTCAAGATACAAGTATGTGGTGGAGTTCGATGTGTTTTTCTCCAATTTATGCTTTGGCCACAAAATACGAGTGTAGCACTGAGTAAGTAGCCGATCTATACTAACGGTTTTATAGAGGTGAGGTCCTCTAATACATACCAAACACTATATCAACAATTTATAATATCACAGGTTCTTTACCAAAAGGGATGGATAATGGAAAATATGTGATAGAAAATAAAGTTGTAAATAGACACCCTTTTTTCTGCAGCAGCATAGTTTCAGTTCGTAGATTCAATAGAATTGTATGGTCTGCATATAAATATAACACAATCTTCAGCTCTGTCACTCGCAGAGTCATTATTAGCTTGATATAATAAGAGCATACTAACAAAGTGCATTGTTGCGGGAGGTGTGTCGTAGGTAGAAGGAGAGCCGATCAGCTGAACAACACATACTTAAGATTAGGCAACCAGGTTGCCACACTGGAATTTGGGCTGAAGACACATTCACCGCTCTCATCCTCCCCAGGTACGCAGACCTGTACATGTCTAAATATATCTGCTGGCACATGGAAACACTGACATTTTAAAAAGCAAACCCCACCCCCTAACAACAATAGTATGTACAACTTTGAAAATTGAACGTGCTTTAAATCCCAGAATGGCATACTCGTTTCGGTTTTCATATATAAACTCAGAAAAAAAAGAAAAGTCCCTTTTTCAGGACCCTGTATTTCAAAGATAATTTGTAAAAATCCAAATAACTTCACAGATCTTCCTTGTAAAGGGTTTAAATACTGTTTCCCATAAACAATTCATGAACATGCACCTGTGGAACGGTCATTAAGACACTAACAGCTTACAGACGGTTGGCAATTAAGGTCCCAGTTATGAAAACTTAGGACACTAAAGAGGCCTTTCAACTGACTCTGAAAAAGACCAAAAGAAAGATGCCCAGGTTCCCTGCTCATCTGCGTGAACGTGCCTTAGGCATGCTGCAAGGAGGCCTGCAGATGTGGCCAGGGCAATAAATTGCAATGTCCGTACTGTGAGATGCCTAAGAAAGCGCTACAGGGATACAGGATGGACAGCTGTTCATTCTCACAGTGGCAGATCACGTGTAACAACACCTGCACAGGATCGGTACATGCGAACATCACACCTGCGGGACAGGTACAGGATGGCAACAACAACTGCCCGAGTTACACCAGGAACGCACAATCCCTCCATCAGTGCTCAGACTGTCCGCAATAGGCTGGGAGAGGCTGGACTCAGGGCTTGTAGGCCTGTTGTAAGACAGACAGGACTGGCAAAAAGTGTCCTTCACTGACGAGTCGCGGTTTTGTCTCACCAGGGGTGATGGTCGGATTTGCGTTTATTGTTGAAGGAATGAGTGTTACACCGAGGCCTGTACTCTGGAGCTGGATCAATTTGGAGGTGGAGGGTCCGTCATGGTCTGGGGCGGTGTGTCACAGCATCATCGGACTGCGCTTGTTGTCATTGCTGGCAATCTCAACGCTGTGCGTTACAGGGAAGACATCCTCCTCCCTCATGTGGTACCCTTCCTGCAGGCTCATCCTGACATTGAGGTGGCAGCATAGCCTAGTGGTTAGAGTGTTGGAATAGCAACTGTAAGGTTGCAAGATCAAATCCCCGAGCCGACAAGGTTCAAATCTGTTGTTCTGCCCCTGAACAAGGCATTTAATCCACTGTTCCTAGGCTGTCATTGAAAATAAGAATTTGTTCTTAACTGACTTGCCTAGTAAAATAAAAAATATGACCCTCCAGCATGACAATGCCACCAGCCATACTGCTTGTTCTGTGTGGGATTTCCTGCAAGACCGGAATGTCAGTGTTCTGCCATGGCCAGCGAAGAGCCCGGATCTCAATTCCATTGAGCACGTCTGGGACCTTTTGGATCGGAGGGTGAGGGCTAGGGCCATTCCCCCGAGAAATGTCCGGGAACTTGCAGGTGCCTTGGTGGAAGAGTGGGGTAACATCTCACAGCAAGAATTGGCAAATCTGGTGCAGTCCATGAGCAGGAGATGCACTGCAGTACTTAATGCAGCTGGTGGCCACACCAGATACTGACTGTTACTTTTGACCCCCCCATTATTTCATTTCTGTTAGTCACATGTCTGTGCAACTTGTTCAGTTTATGTCTCAGTTGTTGAATCTTGTTGTGTTCATACAAGTATTTACACCTGTTAAGTTTGCTGAAAATAAACTCAGTTGACAGTGAGAGGACTTTTTAATTGTTTTCTTAGTTTCATATGCTGCACACTATTGAGGAAGAGCCCGAGGTTGCGGTCCAAAAACTTAAAAGACACACCCTATCCCCTCAACCCTCAAGTTAAGTTGGCACTTCTGATGACATTTCATGACGTCTGACGAGTATACACTTGCAGGGCAAGGGGCGAGGTAGACAGGAATGATTTTTAAATGGACCACCCTTGGCCGGAAATTCATCGCTCCTTCATCCAGCGATGATTGTGTTTTATATGCTCTACAGTCAATTATGCAAGCAATTATGCTTGCATGTCTATTTATAATGTACCAAAATGGGCAAATGGTGGGAATCAACGCAATTCAAATCAAATTGTATTGGTCACATACATGTGATAAGCAGATGTTATTGCTGGTGTAGCGAAATGCTTGTGCTTCTAATTCAGACAGTACAGCAATATCTAACAAGTAATATCTAACAATTTCACAACAAATACCTAACACACATAAATCTAAGTAAGGAATGGAATTAAGAATATAAATATATGGACGAGCAATGCCAGAGCGGCATAGACTAAGATACATTAGAATAGTATAGAATACAGTATATACATATGAGATGAGTAATGCAAGATATGTAAACATTATAAAAGTGACATTGTTAAAAGTGACTAGTGTTTCATTTTATTAAAGTGCCAATGATTTCAAGTCTGTGTAAGTAAGCAGCAGCCTCTCTGTGCTAGTGATGGCTATTTAACAGTCTGATGGCCTTGAGACATAAGCTCCTTTTCAGTCTCTCAGTCCCAGCTTTGATGCACCTGTACTGACCTCACCTTCTGGATGATAGCGGGGTGAACAGGCAGTGGCTCGGGTGGTTGTTGTCCTTGATTTTTGGCCTTTCTGTGACATCGGGTGTTGTAGGTGTCCTGGAGGGCAGGTAGTTTATCCCCCGTTGATGCGTTGTGCAGACCGCACCACCCACTAGAGAGCCCTACGGTTGTGGGCGGTGTAGTTGCCGTACCAGGCGGTGATGCAGCACGACAGGATGCTCTCAATTGTGCATCTGTAAAAGTTTGTGAGGGTTTTAGGTGACAAGCCATTAGGTGAATGTGCATTAGATGGTGCATTCTCAGTAGGTTGAGCCTACTATGCTGAGACGTTTATCCTACAGCATTAGTTTTGACTAAACTGTACATTCTAAATAGTATGCTTGATTAGTACACAGTATGCAGTTTAAGTAAGTAGTAGGCAAGCCAGATTTCGGACATGGCCTGTGCATTAACTTGAGAATTTCACACATTTCTGGAAGAGGCTTCGAGATAATTCGTAACTGCAGCCACTCCATTTGATAATTTTCTCCTGGTTATCAAATTGCTTCCCGACTGTAGTCTATGTGGTTGTTTTGACAACACATTCCAGGATTTATTTCCAGTTGTAATTTTTTTAAATAAAAAATTGATAACCCTTGTGAAAAAGTACAATCAATTGGCCATTTATATCAATTCTCTGAGAGAGAGAAGGCAAAGGGGATACCTAGTCTGTTGCACAATTGAAAGTATTCAACCCCCAAAAAATCCCCGCATTTAACCCAACCGATCTGAATCAGAGAGATCCTGCCTTAATCTATGTCATAGGGGAAGTTGTTGATTTTTTCCACCTTGCTAGGTCGAGGATTCAAACCAGCTACCTTTAGGTTACTGACCCAACACCGCTAGGCTACCTGAGGGTTTTGTGTGTGTGTGTGTGTGTGTGTGTGTGTGTGTGTGTGTGTGTGTGTGTGTGTGTGTGTGTGTGTGTGTGTGTGTGTGTGTGTGTGTGTGTGTGTGTAATATATATTTTTTTTGTTTGTTTTAATCCCATCCTTCAGCTACACTCAACCCCTCTCATCCATCTCTGAAGACCATCAAGTTTCTATTTGCCATATATTTTTTACAGTGCTGTGACATTTCACAAAAGTTCTGAACCTTTCTCTTCTCATAGTTTCTACAGATTGTAAATCAAAGATAAACATTTTTGCTAAAAGTAATTTTATATTATTGATTGATTGACTATGGAGTTGTTTTGTGTATCAGTTCATAAATCATGTGCCACAGAATCAGTACGTAGAAAATCTATTCCCAACTATTTTGCAATCTATATGGCACAGCTGTAACTTTTTTAGTCCTTAAATTAAACTAGAATACTTTTTATTTATCACTATTTTCTTTAACCAATTTTGTTCTTTATTGCAGGGCCACAGAGAAGTTCCTTACTTTTCCTCCCTTCCACTTTGGGTAAAGCAGACATTTCCATATATTTATGTAAACTGCATGTGTGACAACTCCAACAGTCCTATTTATGATATAATTTACAAAGATTATACATTCTCATTTTTTACTCGCAAAATATTGTTTAGTATATTTGAATTAAACATAATATTGGTTGTATTATTTGTTCTGTGTTTTCTGGTGGAATAAACTGAAATTGCAACCAACTTTCTCTGGCTTGTTTTAAATATAGCAATATTTTGGGTATTATTTCATTCAATGTGCTGCATTCAATCAACTCGCAAGTCATAAATGTCTGATTTCTGAAAAGCACCTGAATTCAGCAATAATGATGTGTTTGTAGCCTACATACACACCCACAGTATATGCTATGGTAAGCATTGGACTCAAGAGCTAATCACTTAACCTAAACATACACCCTGCTGTATACGGAAACAAAAAATATATTTATGGTTCTCAGGTCAGCCCAACAGTGGGGGTGGAGCACCTCACTGTATGTGTCCCTTCCCTTTACCATTGCGGATTCGATTATGCTGAGCCGATATGAACCGGCAAGAGTGGTTCAAATCGAATAGCAATCTGTCACTTGGTCATGTTGTCAACATTGCTACATGATGCATCATCCGGAAACATTGAACATCTATTTTCCATACAATATATATTTGAATTTTCAAACTAGTTTCCATCGGAAAGACAGATAAAGTGTTTATGTGTATCAAAATCACTTTTTCATGTGAAAACAAAAAATCCTTCTCATTACCCCGCATGCTTAATTACATCACTTTTGATTTGAGCCGACATAACTGTAGGCTATGAACCGGGCCAGGAGGCAGCCCTGTTCCAAAACGAATGCAATCCGCTTTCACCCGGTGCAAAAGAGGCACAACTGGGCGATCGCGCCAGATCAACCGAATCCCCTCAACGAGCAGCGCGTGTACACAGAAGTTGATTTTCGGGAATGGCCGAACGGACTAAATCTGAACCAATCACAGACAACTAGGCGATCTCTATAGTTCATCATGTTCTGTAAATCTGATCAAAGAATAGGAATTCGTGCCCAAGCGTGGGTGTATGTTGTGGCAGTAGTGTAGTTATTCTCCTCGATCGACTGACTAATAGCTAGGCTACTTTATAATATGGACGTTTACAAATACCCTGTTTTCTTCGAGTGCCAGACTCTGGACACATCACAGAAAAATAAGATAAAAAAGTACTTTGAAATTCAACGTAAATCCGGTGGCGGAGATTGTGGACCAGTAGAATCAGTTGGTGACAAAGTTTACAGGGTTGCCTTTATTTACCGGACAGGTATGACAATGTTAAAGCGAACTGACAGGATATTGAGAGCCTTTATATATATATACAATATAGCCTACTGTGCCAATGTCGATTCATAAATCAAAGTTTGTTTTTTCAATATATGTTTCATTCTATGGCCCATTTGATTATTATTTATATATACCTACATTTTGGTTAAACAATATGTAAACTTTCTAGGAGGATTTGTTGAATCAGAAAGTTTGTTAGATATGCGGTTTTCACTAGTTACCACAGCCACAAATGTCAAAGTTGGCTATCATCAAAATTCATGAAAACATTGCTTGATTTAAGGTTAGGGTTGGGCATAATGTTAATATTAAGGTTAAGGTTAATGTTAAGGTTAGGGTTAGGTTTAAAAATCAGATTCTAATGAAGAAAATAAATTGTAGAATTAACCAAGGGGCGGCAGGATCCTAGTGGTTAGAGCGTTTGTCTATTAACCGAAAGGTTGCAAGACCGAATACCCGAGCTGACAAGGTAAAAATCTGTCGTTCTGCCCCTGAACAAGGTAGTTAATCCACTGGTCCTAAACTGTCATTGAAAAGAAGAACTTGTTCTTAAATGACTTGCCTTCTTCAATAAAGGTAAACACAAAAAAACTTTGTGGCTGTGGTAACAAGTGATGACTGACATTCAATAAATCTGTTATGGGTTTAAGTTTCACTTTCACATAGCCAGGCTACAGCCATGAACACATGCATTACTTTATATTTCATCAAATGTAGAGTCATTTATCAATCTTAACATGAAAACAGACGTTGTTTTAATAACTTTTCATATGAATTAATAACTATAGGCGTACTGTTGACATACATTATATTAATTTACTCCTCTAGCCTATTTACCCTTAAAGTCCTGGAGTGAATTCAAAAGGCTTAATGAATACAGTTAACATATATTATTATTGTTGTTGCTGTTATTGTTCTTACTACTACATGACAACAACAACTCATTATGACTGTGTAACTCTTCCAGTCCAGGAGAGAGTACTTCAGAAACCTAATCATGTGTTGGAGATGCCTGGAGGACCTCTCTCCCTCACTCTGAGAGACAGCCTGGAGACTCCACCCACAACAACCTCCCCAGTCAGCAGTCAGGTGGTGAGGCCCGACTATACAGACACAACTACAGTATAGATTACAGGCTGAGTCACATAACCTGTTAGATACGACATTTATTTTCCATAATATGACGTCAATGCACTGTTGTTGTATTTACATCGCAGTGAACATAAAGTTTAGTCATATATCATGGATCTGTCTGTCAGGTAATAACTTTATTATCCCTTCAAATGACGTCAAAATAATCTGATTTTATTGCATGTTTGATTTATGTGATATTATAATAAGTAACAATAATTTACAATATGAGGAATGACAAGAACATACATTTTAGCAAAACAAATCTCTACTAAACTAAATGGACAAATGCCAAACCAGTTGCTAGATTTATCAGATAATCCAGACGCAGCTGTATGGTCAACCTACAATAATAAACGTAGATAAAGACAGACATAATAATCATTAAGAGTGGAATTCCCCAGGACTTACACCTTTTTTCTCTGACTCTAGAGTCACCAGTCCCTCCCATTCTATCCCTCAGTCCCTGTCCAGACATCGCCACCTGGTGGCCTAGAGCATGAACTCCATCTAGACTCCTACCTCCTGAGATACCTGAAGGAGAGCCCTGGGGCTGTAAGAGACCTGCAGCAGCAGCTGTCCTCTCTGGGCTGCTCTGTCCACCTCCATCCAGAGGACGGGACGGCAGTGGTCAGAGGCTCAGGCCAAGCTGGGTCATGTGGAGATGGGGTTGGGGTGGGACCATGGAAGGCACAGGTAGAGAGACTGTTCAAACAGCTCCAGGATCGGTACAAATGCCACTACGAGTTAGACCCACGTAAGCTCCAGACTCTGCTGCAGAGCAGTACCCAAGGTTTGGAGGATGTGAGGGTTTACTGCGAGGCAGGGGAAGGGTTTGCAGTGGTGGTTGGGGAGGGGGCCAAGGTCCAGACCAAACTGAAGGAGCTGGAGGCCATCCAGTCTCAGGGTCTGAGCTCCATGAAGCAGGAGAAGATCAGCACCACCTGTCAACTTGGACAGTCCAAGCTCCGTCTTCTAGGGAAAGTGATAGAAAAGGATCTAGGTGAGGCTGCTCCAGGGGTGAAGGTGACGCACGGTGATTCATCTCAGCTGGTGCTGGAGGGTTCAGCAAGGGAAGTCTGGACAGCCAGACAGTTGGTTACAGATAAAATCTCTCTAGTGCTGGAGCGGATGGTGCCTGAGGTGTCCCTCCACCTCCTGTCCTTCCTGAGAGAGGAGTATGGGAGGCCTGGGAACCTGAGCAGTCTGCTGGGGTTGGGACACCATGTGGAGGTAGAGCTGGGGGTTACAGAGCTCTGTCTGTTCTCCCTCTCCTCTGGGAAACTGGACCAGGCTGAGAAGGATCTACTGGGGGAGTTTGGCGAGGAGAAGATTGACGTGCCCAAAGGTGCCTTCCAGTCTGAACTGAAGTCCAAACTTGAGAATAAGGTGAAGGAGATGAACCAGAGCAGACGCAGGGTGGTAGCCAGGTTTGGTCCTGGGTGTAGAGTGCAGCTGCTGGGCCACCTGAAGCAGGTTCAGGAGCTGAGGGAGGAGATTGGGGCCTTTCTGAGAAACCAGTCCAGTGTAAGAGTCTTGGGACGCCCTCAACAGAACCATGGTGGCGCAGTCGAATCAGGCGCCGGACCAAGACGTGAGGAGACGGTCACAGCCACCAGCTATCGCCTCCAGGGGGGGCTGCAGGTAGTTGTTAGTCAGGGTGACATCACCAAGGAACGGGCAGACGCACTGGTGAACTCAGCGACTGAGGGTCTGGATCACGCTGGGGGCGTGGCTGCAGCTCTGAGCCAGGCGGGGGGGCCTGAGGTACAGCAGGCCAGCAGGGATCTGGTTAGGCAGATAGGGAGAGTACCCACAGGTACAGTGGTAGAGACCACAGGAGGGAAGCTGCCTTGTAAGATGCTGCTGCATGCAGTGGGACCAGTAGGTGGCAGCGTCAGTGGAAATGAGCGCCCTCTGCTGGAGAAGACAGTAAAAGCAGCCCTGGATCTGGCAGAGACCATGGAGCTCCAGACCCTGGCCATGCCCTGCATCAGCTCAGGGATATTCGGCGTTCCTCTTAAGGTGTGTTCTGAGGCCATAGTCTCTGCAGTGAGGGACTTTGGGAGGAAACAGCACATCCTTACCAAGGTCACTCTGATTGATGTGAGTGGAGAGGCAGTGAGAGCCATGCAGGAGGCCTGTGATAGGCTGTTACAGGGGAAGAGGGAGTTTCCTGGGTGGGAGGTAGAGTCCAGCACCACCACTACCACTACACATGCTCCTCAGAGAGACACCACTGCTGCCTCCACCAGGGGACCAGCCGCACCAGAGGTCTGTGTCCAGGTGGAGATCATCCAGGGAACCATAGAGAAGCAGCAGGTGAGAGAGAGACACACTGACATGGCCACAGCCTTTATTCAACAACATTCTGTGAATTAGGTTGACTTACTGACTCAATGTTCCCTTTCTCTTTTACACTTTCTCTTCCTTTTTCTCTTACCCTTTTACTTAATTTCTATATCTCTTTTTCCCGCTCTCTCTGTCCGTCCGTTTTTCTGTTTCTATCTCTCTGAAGGTGGATGCCCTGGTGTCCCCCATGGTTGGTAGTGACCCTCTCTCCTCCCGTGTTGGTAATGTCTTGTTGGAGGCAGCTGGACCGGCGCTGATGACAGCGTTTCTGAGGGAATCAGGGGGACGGACTGCAGCTGGTGACAACATTCTGGTGGAGGGACTGTCTGGTCTCAGCTCTGGCCGTGTCTTCTTCCTCAGCTGTGCACACTGGGACAACAACCCCCAAGGACCAGCAGTACAGGTGTGTCTGCTTGTGTGTGTGTGTGTGTGTGTGTGTGTGTGTGTATATCTGTATGTGTGTGTGTGTTGTGACCTTTGCATCTCCATTAACCCTTGACCTCTGGTTCTCTCTCAGGCTCTGAGGCAGGGTGTGAGGAAAATCCTGACCTCTTGTGAGAACCGGGGCTTCTGTTCCATTGCGTTCCCTGTAGTTGGAACTGGTGTGGTTCTGCAGTTCCCTCACAACGTGGCAACGCAGGTTCTGCTAGAAGAGGTCCGTAGGTATGAGCAGAACCGAGCGAGCAGAACCCCCTTCCTTGTCCGCATTGTCGTCCATCCCAATGACAGAGATTCTACCAAGGTGAGCAGAGACTTTTAAAGGTCTCAAAGAATTAAACAAAATGTCCAATAACTTAAATATATTTCAGCCAAGCCATTTTATAATACTGTCATACATCCATAATTACAGATTTTAAAAAAAAATAGTAACAGTTACAGTCCTTCATTGCAGTTGTATTGTTTGTTCTAATCTACAGGCTTTTCAGACTGCCCAGAATGCTTTGCATCTCACAGGGTTCGTATTCGGCGCTCAAGCAGCGCAAGGTGAGTTATAACACTAAACCCCCATCTTTAAATCAAATACATTATTACTATATGATTGATACATTTCAAGTTAGAATTATGAGAAAAAAGTAGAAACCCGCACACTGCTCAATAGTATCACTGCTCTTGACATTTCCTTTCTACCTTTAGATTTTGTGACATAGACAAAGTTAAGATATCAGACAGGGGAGGTGATATACAGTGGGCTCCAAAAATACTGGCAACCCTGACTGGCAATACAAACATTACTTTAAAAAATATAAACAATATAATTATAGAGATAACTCAAAATACCAACATGTGAAAAATACTGTACTTTATTCATGTTTCAATGGAACCCAACAAAATAATTTCTTGATTTAATTAAAAATCAATGTCCTACAAATCAAGGCTTCACAATTAAAGGCACCCTTAAATATTATTGTGAATAAAATCTACCAAAATTAATCCAGTAATTAAATTCCACTTATTTAAGTTTATCTAAGTGTTAAACTATACTGAGCCATTACAGCACTTCCTTTTTCACTAGGGTATAAAATGAGGTAACAGGCATGCAATATCTGTAATTGAGAACCATATCAGGCCAAACACAGAAATAGCAAAACATAGAAATACAAACATAGACTGCCCACCCCAAGTCACGCCCTGACCGTACTAAATAAAGACAAAACAAAGGAAATAAAGGTCAGAATGTGACAGTACCCCCACCCACCCCCAAGGTGCGCAAAACCTGAACCTATAGGGGAGGGTCTGGGTGGGCATCTGTCCGCGGTGGCGGCTCTGGCGCTGGACGTGGACCCCACTCCACCATTGTCTTTGTCCGCTTTCTTAGCGTCCTTTGAGCGGCGATCCTCGCCGCCGACCGTGGCCTGGGAACCCTAATAAAGGGCCCCACTGGACTGAGGAGCGCCTCTGGACTGAGGGACGCCTCTGGACTGAGGAAACTCCTCCGGACTGAGGGGCAGCTAGCTCCGGACTGAGGGGCAGCTAGCTCCGGACTGAGGGGTAGCTCATGACTGAGGGGCAGCTCATGACTGAGGGGCAGCTCATGACTGAGGGGCAGTTAATGACTGAGGGATAGCTCATGACTGATGGGGTAGCTCATGACTGAGGGGTAGCTCATGACTGAGGGGTAGCTCATGACTGAGAGGTAGCTCATGACTGAGAGGTAGCTCAGGACTGAAGGGCAGCTCCGGACTGAAGGGCAGATCATGAATGAAGGGCAGCTCAGGACTGAGGAGTAGCTCCCGGACTGAAGGGCAGCTCCTGACTGGCGGGCGGCTCCTGACTGGCGGGCGGCTCCGGCAGCTCCTGACTGTCGGGCGGCTCCGGCAGCTCCTGACTGGTCAGGCGGCTCCGGCAGCTCCTGACTGGTCAGGCGGCTCCGGCAGCTCCTGACTGGTCAGGCGGCTCCGGCAGCTCCTGACTGGTCAGGCGGCTCCGGCAGCTCCTGACTGGCGGGCGGCTCCGGCAGCTCCTGACTGGCGGGCGGCTCAGGACAGACGGGGGGCTCTAGCGGCTCAGGACAGACGGGCAGCTCAGATGGCGCTGGACAGACGGGCGGCTCAGATGGCGCTGGACAGACGAGCAGCCCAGACGGCGCTGGGCAGACGGGCAGCTCAGATGGCGCTGGGCAGACGGGAGACTCTGGCCTGCTGAGGCGCACAGTAGGCCTGGTGCGTGGTGCCGGAACTGGTGGTACCGGGCTGGGAACACGCACCACTGGGCGAGTGCGTGGAGCAGGAACAGGGCGTACAGGGCTCTGGAGATGCACAGGAGGCTTGGTGCGTGGTGCCGGAACTGGTGGTACCGGACTGGAGACACGCACCACTGGGCGAGTGCGGGGAGGAGGAACAGGACCCACAGGGCTCTGGAGACGCACAGGAAGCGTGGTGCGTGGTGTTGGCACTGGTGGTACTGGGCTGGTGCGAGGGGCTGCCACAGGCGGACTGGTGCGTGGAGAAGGCACCGGATAGACCGGACCGTGGAGGTGCACTACAGGTCTCGAGCAGCGAGCCTGCCTAACCCTACCTGGCTGAATACTCTCCGTGGCCATGCCAGTGCGGCGAGGTGGAATAAGCCGCACTGGGCTATGTACACGTATGGGAGACACCATACGTAGGGCTGGTGCCATGTACCCCGGCCCAAGGAGACGCACTGGTGACCAGATGCGTAGAGCCGGTTTCATGGCACCTGGCTCGATGTCCACCCTAGCCCGGCCGATAGGAGGTGCTGGAATGTACCGCACCGGGCTATGCACACGCACCGGGGACACCGTGCGCATCTCTGCATAACACGGTGCCTGTCCGGTTGCTCTCTCTCCACGGTAAGCAGTTGGTTCAGGTCTCCTACCTGGCTTAACACCACTCCCCGTGTGCCCCCTCCCAATACATTTTTGGGGCTGCCTCTCTGGCTTCCAGCCGCGCTTACGTGCAGCCTCCTCATACCACCGCCTCTCCGCTTTCGCTGCTTCCAGCTCAGCTTTGGGGCGGCGATACTCACCAGCCTGTGCCCAGGGTCCTTTGCCGTCCAGTATTTCGTCCCAAGTCCAGGAGTCTTGTGTTTTCGGCCGCTGCTGTTGCTGCCCGTAACCGCTTGGTCCGGTTTTGGTGGGTGGTTCTGTATCGGCTTTCGTCTTCCTCCTCGCCTGAGGAGGAGAAGTTAGAAGGATCGGAGGACCAATGTGCAGAGTGGTAATTGTTCATCTTGATTTAATAAAAGTGAACACTCAAAATACAAAAAAACAACAAATGTGAAAAACCTTTAACAGTTCTGTCTGGTGCAGACACACGAAGACTGAAGACAACCACCCACAAAACAGGCTACCTAAATATGGTTCCCAATCAAGGACAATGATTGACAGCTGCCTCTGATTGAGAACCATATCAGGCCAAACACAGAAATAGCAAAACATACAAATACAAACATAGACTGCCCACCCCAACTCACGCCCTGACCATACTAAAATAAAGACAAAACAAAGGAAATAAAGGTCAGAACGTGACAATATCCCTTTGTCATCCAACACCATGAAGAAAAGAAAAGAACTGGCAGTTCAAAAGGGACACATGGTCGTAGACCTTCATAAATCTGGTAATGGTTACAAGAAGATCCACAAACGTTTGAATATACCACTGAGCACTGTCAGGGCAATTATTAAAAAATTCAAAAGATATGGAACAGTTGAAAACCTCACGGGTAGAGGACGCAAATGCATTTTGCCCAGGATAGGGAGGAGGATCGTGTCACCTCCACAACCACAGGCTCTTTGGAAGGGTTTCCAGAAGAAAGCCCTTTCTGACACAGACGCAAGCGCTTGGAGTTTGCCAAACGTCATTTAAATTATGATTGGAAGAAGGTGCTCTGGTCAGATGAGACCAACATTGAACGTTTTGGTCAGATACAGCATCGGCATGTTTGGCGTCGAAACAGAGATGCATACAAGGAGAGGCACCTCATATTCATGGTGAAATATGGTGGTGGGTCAGTGATGTATTGGAGCTGTTTTAATTCCAGAGGTCCAGAGGCACTGGTTAAGATTGATGGCATAATGAATTCCACTAAGTACCAGGCAATTTTGGCTGACAATCTGGTTGCCTCTGCCAGAAGGCTGGGACTTGGCCGTATGTGGACTTTTCAACAAGACAATGACCCAAAACACACTAAAACACACGAAAACCCGTGGGCTGAGTTGAAGAGGGCAGTTGATAAGCGCAAACCCAAGAATGTGAAGGATCTTGAAAGGATCTGCATAGAGGAATGGTCAGAAATCCCACCAAATGTGTTCCTTAACCTTATCAAACATTACAGGAAAAGACCTTGCTGTTATCCTTGCCAGAGGTGGTGGCACTAAGTACTAAATGAGGAGTGCCAATAATTATGAAACCTTGATTTTGGTGAAATCTATTTTGTATTAAACAATTGTATGATTTTGGTGGGTTCCATTGAAACATTAATAAAGTACAGTATTTTCACATGTTGGTATTTTGAAGTTTATCTCTATAATTATATTGTTTATATTTTTTTAAGTGTGCGGATTTCTTATTTTATTCAACTGTTACCATGCACCTACAAAAAAGATAGCTCAGATGTGCGAGTGCCTTTTGAATTTTAAGTTCTAATTCTGAACCCTCCCTATAGACATCAGGATTGTGCTGCTGGGGAAAACCGGAGGAGGTAAAAGCAGTGCTGGAAACACCATCTCCGGACAAGATGATGTGTTCCTCTCAGACAGTTCCTCCACCTCCTCAACACAAATATGTAAAGCTCATAACAAGAACATCAAAGGGAGAAACATCACCCTGATTGACACACCTGGATTCTTTGACACTGACATCCCTGAAGAGGAGCTGAAACCTAAAATAGTTAAATGTATAACAGAGTGTGCTCCAGGACCACATGCCTTTCTCATTGTACTGAAAGTGGAACGGTACACAGTCCACGAGAACGAAGCCGTGGTGAAAATCGAGACATATTTTTCACCAGAGGCCTTTAAATATGCCACAGTCCTCTTCACTCATGGTGACCAGCTCAATGGTTTGACCGTTGAGAAGTTTGTCCAACAGAATGCTGAACTGAACAAGCTTGTGGAGAAATGTGGAGGCCGATGTCACGTCATCGACAACAAATACTGGAACACCAATCGGCAGGGTCGGTACAGCAACCAGTACCAAGTAGCAGAGTTACTCAACACCATAGAGAAGATGGTGAGAGATAACGGAGGAGGATGCTACACCAGTGAGATGCTCCAAGAGGCAGAGAGATTAATACAAACTGAGATAGAGAGTCTTAGGAAGGAGTCAAAGGGAAAGATGTCACAGAAAGAGATGGGAAACAGGCTAAAGAAAGTGTGTGGAAGAAACTCCTGATCAAATTCTCAGGTATACTGTACCAACAGGTGTAGTGCAGTGGCGGTCAGTGCCGTTTAAGATGAGGGAGGACGATTATTTTTCATGAGCATTTCCTTATTTCTATTAGAGCATATTGGATGACTGTCATTCATATTCCATTCACCCTGTTCAATGTAACAGCGATAGGTTTAGGCTACTACATGATACTCACATTTTCCCTATACCTATCAGGAGTTTGCTGCAACCTAGCCTATGAATGAAAGTTTACAACGTAGGTGCACATAGGTCGAGAGACAAATTTGAGGTGACAGACAGTGACATTCAATACCACCTTGCACACTCTTGCCTGCATCTAGCTGATCTAGGTTGTAATCGTTAGTCCATCAGTTGCAAACGAGAGTTTCTGTTGGACAAATTAACGTATGTTTATCCCCATTTTGTTCCATTTGCTTTCGTTTAAGAAACAATTTAACAGAACTGGCGGAATGAATACACCCCTGATCACTCGTAAACACACAGCAACGTTGTATTCCTCCTAACATCCATGTGCTCTCCTCCTCTCACCTTTTCCCTTCGCTTGTGGACTTCAGTGCACAACACATGAACTGTATGTGGCCAGGCGGAAAAAACTTTTCCAGCCAAACCGCTTCACACAGCCTACATCGTTGTCACCATATTAGCTAAAGTAACGTCAGTCAGCATAGCTAATATAACTAACGCGTTAGTAGACCTGCTACAATCATGCAGTAACTTTACAGTGTATAGTCAGTAAGAATTTACACCAGCTTGGTGGCAATACATTTATAAAACCAAAAGCTTACCTTGACTTGGAAGAGTTCTAGCCACTTTAATAATAAACAATTGGATGTAATAAATGTCACTTTAAACAATGCCACTTTATATAATGTTTACATACCCCACATTACTCATCAAATATGTATATACTGTACTCTATACCATCTACTGCATCTTGCCTATGCCGCACGGCCATATATTTATATGTACATATTCTTATTCATTCCTTTATATTTGTGTGTCTACGGTAGTTGTTGTGAAATTGTTAGATTACTTGTTAGATATTACTGCATGGTCGGAACTAGAAGCACAAGCATTTCGCTACACTCGCATTAACATCTGCTAACCATGTGTATGTGACCAATAAAATTGGATTTGATTTGATTTGACCTTGAAGCTAAGGGTCTTTATTACAAAGCAGAAAACCTTTTGCTAAGGTACAGTCAGTTATATGGTCAGTAACTCTAAGTAGATGAGATATACCTGAAACTATTAAGTGATGGCAACGTGTGTGTCAACATCTGACTCATAACTGTGTAGACACAGTCAGTTATATTCCACGTTGGAAAAGCTTCTTGTCCCCAAATATTTTTTTATTCTGTTTTGTAAAAATCAGATGACAGAGTTATAGTTCAACTTGATTGGGATGACTGATATACTGCATAAACTCATCAAATCTTAACCACATACACATGGAGCGATTTAAGTGCTAACAGAAATTGTGTTTGAATTATTTATTTTTTGAAATCTCTATAGGATATTCAATTTGAACGTAATATTTTTGAATGTTTAATGCACAAATTTAATAACTGAATTAATCAATTGAACTTGTGCTTCATGATTTGAAGTTGAAATTTAATTGAAGGCTATATGATGAGCAACCTTGGCTGAGACATGAAGACATCCTAGTTGAACTGTTGGGGTTCTAACCCAGGTGTCCTGTGCACCAGACAATGCAACTTTTCAGGTCTCAGACAATTTACTCATCACACGAGTGTGGTCATGGAACCACATGTGTTACACTTCACCCCCCCCCCCCCCCACACACTTTGACTTCCTCCTTGAAGAGACCCATCCAAGTCACAAGACCAAATCCTAGCTTTAGCTCAACAGGCTGACAGTCTTAAGCCAGTCAGTCACATGAAACCAGGGGCGGACTGGGACCAAAAATAACCCTGGCTGTTCTAACACACCAGACCATTATTTTTCTCCAGTCCCCCACACTGGCCCATTATTTTCCTTGAGGCAACCATTATTAGCCAGATAATTATAATTTTGTGAGAAAATATATAAGTAGTTAGACAGGCCCACTGGGCTTAAAATGGACAAGCCCATTTGGCATTTGCAAACTAACATGTCTTAAGGTCTCAGGCAAGGCTGTCATCACATAAGCATGGATCAACAAACCACGCAAGTCACCTTGCTGGATCTTGAAGACTTAGTGTAGCAGATGGTTATCTGTGAATCCCACTCCTCAGCCTTAATAAGTGCGCAATTGAAGAAGGCCTTTTTTAATAGCATGATGGGTTGGAATGCTTCAGGAGGGCAGTCGTGTGTTTTCGAGGCCTGAGTTCAAGTCTCAGTATCAGGGGTAAGCGGTACTCATTTAGCAAGCAGTGTGTTTTCCTTTACCTGAACATATCCCTATAGGCTTTAGCTAAGTGGGCTAACACTGTCTTGTGACATTCCAACCCAGTCGGTCAAAAGAGCAAGATTAAATAGGGAGTGGAAAGGCTATCCTTAGAAGGCTGTCCTGGGGTGGCAAGTAGCCTAGTGGTTAGAGCTTTGGGCCAGTAACTGAAAGGTTGCTATATCGAATCCCCGAGCTGACATGGTGAACATCTGTTGTTCTGCCCCTGAACAAGGCAGTTAACCCACTGTTCCTAGGCCGTCATTGTAAATAAGAATTTGTTCTTAACTGACTCGCCTAGTTAAATAAAGGGTTATGACATTTCAACTATTGTAACATCCATGCTCCAGAGAGCCTTAGCTTTTCAGGAGAATTAGCTTTTCAGGAAAATTATCACATTTAGTTCATAAGTATTCAGACACTGCTATGCGACTCGAAATTGAGCTCAGGTTCATCTTGTTTCCATTGATCATCCTTGAGATGTTTCTACAACTTGATTGGAGTCCACCTGTGGTAGATTCAATTGATTGGACAGGATTTTGAAAGGCACATAAGGTCCCACAGTTGACAGTTGACAAGCAATGAGGTTGAATGAATTGACCGTAGAACTCCGAGACAGGATCGTGTCGAGGCACAGATCTGGGGAAGGGTACCAAAAAATGTCTGCAGCATTGAATGTCCCCAAGAACAAAGTGCCCTCAATCATTCTTAAATGGAAGAAGTTTTGAAACACCAAGACTCTTCCTAGAGCTGTTCGCCTGGCCAAACTGAGCAATCGGGGAAGAAGGGCCTTGGTCAGGGAGGTGACCATTGTCATTCTGTTAGTACTCTAGAGTTCCATTGTGGAGAGGAGAGAACCTTCCAGAAGGACAGCCATCTCTGCAGCACTCCACCAATCAGGCCTTTATGGTAGAGTGGCCAGACGGAAGCCATTCCTCAGTAAAAGGAACATGAGTGCCCACTTGGAGTTTTCAAAAAACCAGCTAAAGGACTATCAAACCACGAGAAAGAAGATTCTCTGTTCTGATGAAACCAAGATTCAACTTTTTGCCAGAATTCCAAGCATTACGTCTGGAGGAAACCTGGCACCTGGATCGAGGCAAAGATGAATGGAGCAAAGTACAGAGAGATCCTTGATGAAAATCTGCACCAGAGCGCTTAGGACCTCAGACTGGGGCAAAGGTTCACCTTCCAACAAGTCAACAACCCTAAACACACATGGGGTATTGAGTGTGGATTGATGAGGGGGGGAAACAATTTAATCAATTTTAGAAAAAGGCTGCAACCTAACAAAATGTGGAAATAGTCATGGGGTCTGAATACTTTCCGAATGCACTGTATATGACATCTTATAACATAGGTTGGGATTTAATCAATGGCACATTGTTGACAAGGACACATTTAGATACACATGTACAGTGCTTTCAGAAAGTATTCACACCCCTTGACTTATTACAGATCTTGTTGTGTTACAGCATGAATAGAAAATTGATAATATTTGTATTTATTCTCACTGGCCTACACACAATACTCATAATGTCAAAGTGGAGGTATGTTGTTCATTTTTTATATTTTTTTATTCATTAAAAATGCAAAGACGAAATGTCTTGAGTCAAAAAGTATTCAACCCATTTCTTATGGCAAGCCTAAATAAGTTCAGGAGTACATATTTGCTTAACAAGTCACATAAGTTGCATGGACTCACTCTGTGTGTATTAATCGTGTTTAACATGATTTTTCAATGGCTACCTCATCTCTGTACCCCACACACACAATTATCTGTAAGGTACCTCAGTCTAGCAGTGCATTTCAAACACAGATTCAACCACAAAGACCAGGGAAGTTTTCCAATGCCTCGCAAAGAAGGGCACCTATTGGTAGATGGGTAAAAATGTAAAAAGCAGACATTGAATATCCCTTTGATCATGGTGAAGTTATTAACTACACTTTGGATGGTGTATCAACTCACCCAGTCACTACAAAGATACAGGCATCTTTCCTAAATTAGTTTCCTGAGAGGAAGGAAACCACTCAGGGATTTCACCATGAGGCCAATGGTGACTTTAAAAGAGTTACAGAATTTAATGGCTGTGATAGTAGAATGGATCAACAACATTGTAGTTACTCCACAATACTAACCTAATTGACGGAGGGAAAAGAAGGAAGCCTGTACAGAATAGAAATATGCATCCTGTTTGCTATAAGGCACTAAAGTAATACCGCAAAAAATGTGGCAAAGCAATGAACTGTTTGTCCTGAATACAACGTGTTATGTTTGGGGCAAATCCAATACAACATATTAATGAGTAGCACTCCATATTTTTAAGTATAATGGTGTCTGTATCATGTTGTGGGTATGCTTGTAATTGATAGGGACTGGGGAGTTTTTCAGGATAACAAAGAAATAAAAGAATGGAGCTAAGCACAGGCAAAATCCTAGAGGAAAACCTGGTTCAGTCTGCTTTCCACCAGACGCTGGGCGATGAATGAACCTTTCAGCAGGACAATAACCTAAAACACAAGGCCAAATCTACACTGGAGTTGCTTACCAAGACGACAGTGAATGTCTCATTGTCTCAGAAGCGCACTGAACTTGACCTTCAAGGTAATTGATGCTTAGGCTGACATCACAGGGTTTAGCATGGATGTGATCTCCATGAATGTCAGGGAAATTGTGTTGAAAGCTGCATTGACGACAGTGCAGTGTGGTTGTAGCTCATACACCGTTGATTGAATCCCAGCCATATACACTTTATTCAGAGTTTTGCAGACAATGTGGTGCTTCACAGAGTTAGTATCATAATGGACATGGCTATTTGAATAGTCATGGCTGTTATGTTGATCCAAGATATCACTGCCTTCAATCAGGACCGTATCAGAATCATTTATTGTGTTACCTCTAAACCATTGAACCTTTTCATTTGGAAAAAGCACTTGATATGATAATACATGCATTTTTAAATAGGGTGAATGTATTTTATTTACTGGACAATCAACAATCAAACCTTTCAAACAATCCTTATTGAACGATTTATATTTTCACATAGAAAATTAGTTTGTGAGTGTGTAAAATAAAATGTCTATGCCAATGTATTTATTTCTTACATTTTATGTTAAAATACATTGTACATTTTGCACGTCTTTTCACAATCATGATTATGTATTTACACTAATAAAATGTAAGATTGAACACATTATATGAAGATTTTCTATCAGAATGAATAAAAGTGCCTTATTTCAGAAGGACTCTTTTCCTTTAACAATGAGATCACTATGGCTCCTTCTGAAATTGCACCGTATTCCCTATATAGTGCACTACTTTTGACCATAGCCCTATGGGCCCTGGTCAAAAGTAGTCACTAAATAGGGAATAGGGAGCCATTTGGGGCGTAGACCATGAGTATGGCACCAGATAAGTTAGTGGATAACTAAGTCATTATATTGTACTTTGAATAGTGAAATGTCTCTGTTGTGTTTAATTGACAATAGAGGCTGACGTGGCATAATGCAATATAATGGCAGACTAGGAAGTGCCTCCAAAATGGCACCCTATTCCCTATGTAGTGTGCTACTTTTGACCAGAGCTCTCCTATGATTTACATGTTGCTAAGGCAACATAAGCTTAAGTGACAAGTTGGCTTCATCCTTAAAGTACAGTGATGAAGAGACTGAAGAATCACATACTGACAGACCTTTGTAGAGAGGAAGACACTTTACTGAAACAAGACTGACAGAGATAGCCTACTACTGAGAAGTGAGTGATGTGTTTTACCGTAATAACTTAAAATACTTGTAAAGGTTTTCTACCAGGCTTTTAAAGTGGCAGTATCACTTTTTAAAGTATACTTTGTAAATTATAAGAAATTTTTATTTTAATTTTAATATATTTTAAGAATGTCTTTATTGTTGTCTTGTTCTGTCTATTTGTATTGACAAATGAATAATGTAAACTAATGTTTGGACTGCTTTGGGCAGTGATCTCACTCATTGACACAATGTAAGGTTTTTCATGTATGGAGATGCTAGACTGCACATGTACAATTCTTATCCAATTTCTCTTATCAATTTATTTCCATGGACCTGCATGTTATGCAAGTTATTCTGCACGTTATTCCCCGGTATGTCTTAAAGTTATAATAAATGTAACTACATGATAACAGTAAAGTATCATTTTTGTGTGTGTGTAAATGCATCTTGCTTTGTACTCGATGAATTAGGATGCTGGGTGGAAAGGTCTGTCTATGGACAGATGGGACCAAGGCCGCTGAGGCATGGGGAGTGGAAGGAGTTACCCTGCTAGAGCGTGCCGGGAGATTTGGTCTGGGTACATACGGAGCACTAGTTGACATAGCATCCTGCTCCAATATGGGCCACCAGTACTTAACGGAGATGGATTGAGTGGCGTGGCTGATACCTGGGTGTCCAGCTGCAAGGGATGTGTGCGCCCAGGTCAATAGCCAATCCCTTACCTCCGTGGGAACGTAAGAGGCGCTCCGGAGGACAGGGCGCAGGAGCGGATTCCCTCTCCAGAGCCTGGCGGATGTCCACGTCTATGTCCCAAGTACGGGAGCAACGATTCGGGAGGGTGGTATGCCTGGATGATGAGAAAGGGAAGGTTTTCTTGACTTCGTCTCGGGCCTAACAACACCCGTGCCAATATATCCTCCAAACACCACATTCTCGGCCCATATAACTTAAGTTTGGGCTAATAGCAGTAAGGCAAAATTAAATTGTTCAGCAAATAATTGTATTATCTTTTTTTTGATACTTCAAAAGGGTCTAAAAACTCAAAATAGCTAAATAATCCTTCTTAAAACAATGCCATATAGCTTAGTAGAACCCCCTCCCCCGACTTAGACAGGGTTTAGACTGTTATGGGCATTAATTATAATATACATAATTCACATTTCCTTTCGTGGTGTAGCAAACTGGCTCAAATTAAGATCATACATTCGTAGTCAAAGGCTTTATGATTAGTTGACAAGTTGAATCAGGTGCTCTAACTCTACATGGAATATATGGTGGTCTCCAAGGAGAGGTTTGAGAAAGGCTGCCTCAGTGGATGGTTAGTTACTGGCAGTAGAAGGTGAGAACATTCTGCTGGTTGCCTCATATGAGGACATTGAAGACCACAGGTCAGGCTGTCCGTAGAGTGCACTAGGGCAGTCTGACTGGGGCACCAGCAGTACAAATACATATACACTGAGTGTATAAAACATTTCTAATATTTCATTTATGATGCCGTTTTTACATAAGCAGTACGAGAGCTTGGGACTTTAAGTTTCTATCTGCAAAAGTATGATTCTGAGATAATTGCAGTGGAGTAAAGTACTTAAGTTAAACTACTACTTAAGTAGTGTTGGGGGTATCTGTACTTTACTATTTATATTTTTGACTACTTTTACTTCACGATCTTCTGAAAGAAAATAATGTACTTTTTACTCTATACATTTTCTTTGACACCTAAAAGTACTCGTTACATTTTGAATGCTTAGCAGGACAGGAAAATGGTCATATTCATACACTTATCAAGAGAACATCCCTGGTCATTCCTACTGCCTCTGATCTGGGGGACTCACTAAACTGAAAATGCTTTGTTTGTAAATGTAAGTTATGTATGATTGTTGGAGTCATGACTTTAGTCATGTGGTCAGGCCCACTCCTGGCTCTAACCATAACGTGTGAAGTCACAGCATTAGAGGTTGTGATAAAATGGAGTACCATAGGTGTCTCTCACCTCAGTCATCATATATCCAGTTGACGTCTATGGTTTTCTTTCCCAGTTTGTTCTGGAACACTGCCCTGTTCTGGTCAGTCTGAACAGCATCAGAAGGTACGTCTACTGCCAGACAGGAAGGGGGAGAGAAAGGGAAAAGGCTTAATGGTGTGTGTGTGCGTGTGTGTTTGCAATGACACACTCACCATGGTCTCTGTCAGATCCAAGGCTGCCTTTACTGTTTCTCCAGTAGAAGGCGCTCATTCTCACCTATGCTGCCCTCTACTGGTCCCACCTAATGCAGCAGCATCTTACAAGGCAGATTCCCTCCTGTGGTCTCTACCTCTGTACCTGTGGGTACTCTCGCTATCTGCCTAACCAGATCCCTGCTGGCCTGCTGTACCTCAGGCCCCCCGCCAGGCTCAGAGCTGCAGCCACGCCCACCAACGTGATCCAGGTCCTCATTGGCTGGTTTAACAGCGTGTCCACCTGTTCCTTGGTGATGTCAGCCTGATGCACCACTGTCTGCAGCCCTTCTTACGTCTTGGTTCGGTGTCCACTTCACCAGCAACACCACCGTGGTTGTGCAGCTGGATGAGGCAGTGTTGAGAGCGGCCCACCACTCCCAGGTACTCCCTTCCCAGGCCCTGGAAGTAGCGTAGCGCCCCCGGCCGGTCTATGGTCACAGTCTGGTGGACCAAGGAGGCCAGAGCGGGACCCAACCTGTCCTTAAACTGGGCGACCCGGATAGAGGGTCCGCAGAGCAACACAGTGGGGTGGATGGCTGAGGCCGAGGGGTAGAGGGTCACCCCAGTGTGTTCCACACCAATCCTCTCCTGCAGCTCTGGTAGGTGGTCAAGTATCTCCGGGTAAGATAGACACACTGTCTCCTCCACACTGGACTGGTCTATCAGAAAGGACCCAATCTTCTCCATAAGTTCCAGAACCTGCTTCACGAGGCTCAGCAGCAGAACATGGCCACTATGTGGCAACTGCTCTAGTTTATCTCCAATTTCTAACCAAACAGCTGGAGGCAGGGCTTTCTCCTATAGAGCTCCATTTTTATGGAATGGTCTGCCTACCCATGTGAGAGATGCAGACTCGGTCTCAACCTTTAAGTCTTTATCGAAGACTAATCTCTTCAGTAGGTCCTATGATTGAGTGTAGTCTGGCCCAGGAGTGTGAAGGTGAACGGAAAGGCACTGGAGCAACGAACCGCCCTTGCTGTCTCTGCCTGGCCGGTTCCCCTCTCTCCACTGGGATTCTCTGCCTCTAACCCTGTTGCAGGGGCTGAGACACTGGCTTACTGGTGCTCTTCCATGCTGTCCCTGGGAGGGGTGCGTCACTTGAGTGCGTCACTTGAGTGGGTTGAGTCAATGACGTGATCTTCCTGTCTGGGTTGGCGCCCCCCTTGGGTTGTGCCGTGGCGGAGATCTTTGTGGGCTATACTCTGCCTTCTCTAAGGATGGTAAGTTGGTGGTGGAAGATATCCCTCTAGTGGTGTGGGAGCTGGGCTTTGGAAAAGTAGAATGGGGTTATATCCTGCCTGTTTGTCCCTGTCCGGGGGTATCATCGGATGGGTCCACAGTGTCTCCCGACCACTCCCGTCTCAGCCTCCAGTATTTATGCTGCAGTAGTTTATGTCGGGGGGCTAGGGTCAGTTTGTTATATCTGGAGTATTTCTCCTGTCTTATCCGGTATCCTGTGTGAATTTAAGTATGCTCTCTCTAACGTTCTCTCTCTCTCTCTCTCTCTCTCTTTCTTTCTTTCTTTCTTTCTTTCTCTCTCTCGGAGAACCTGAGCCCTAGGACCATGCCTCAGGACTATCTGGCCTGATGACTCCTTGCTGTCCCCAGTCCACCTGGCCGTGCTGCTGCTTCAGTTTCAACTGTTCTGCCTGCGGCTATGTAATCCTGACCTGTTCACCGGACGTGCTACCTGTCCCAAGCCTGCTGTTTTCAACTCTCTAGAGACAGCAGGAGCGGTAGAGATACTCTGAATGATCGGCTATGAAAAGCCAATTTACATTTACTCCTGCGGTGCTGACCTGTTGCACCCTCGACATCCAATGTGATTATTATTATTTGACCCTGCTGGTCACCTATGAACATTTGAACATCTTGGCCATGTTCTGATATAATCTCCACCTGGCACAGCCAGAAGAAGACTGGCCACCCCTCATAGCCTATTTCCTCTCTAGGTTTCTTCCTAGGTTCTGGCCTTTCTAGGAAGTTTTTCCTAGCCACCGTGGTTCTACACCTGCATTGCTTGCTGTTTGGGGTTTTAGGCTGGGTTTCTGTACAGCCCTTTGAGATATCAGCTGATGTAAGAAGGGCTTTATAAATACATTTGATTTGATTTGACCTTCTTCTCAAGCTTCGTCTTCAGTTCAGATGGCAGGGTGGCACAGTTGGGCAAGTTGATCTTCTCTTCCCCAAACTCCCTCTAGCAGATCCTTCTCAGCCTGGTCCAGTTTCCAGGAGGAGAGGGAGAACAGATGGAGCTCTGTGGCGCCTAGCTCCACCTTTACCTGGCCCAGAAGGTTGCCCAGGCCCCCAGGCCTCCCATACTGGAGGGACACCACCCGCTTCAGCACCAGAGAGATTTTATCTGTAACCAACTGTCTGGCTTTCCGGAATTTACTTGTTGAACCCTCCAGTGCTAGCTAATCTGAATCACCACACGTCACCCTCACTGCTGGAACAACAACTTCACCTAGATCCTTTACAATCACTTCCCCTAGAAGAAGGAGCTTGGACTGGCCCAGACGACTGTTGGTGCTGATCTTCCCCTGCTTCCCTGAGAGACCCTGACCCTGCTCCTTCAGCTTGGCCTGGACCTCGGCCCCATCTCTAACAACCACCGCAAACACTTCCCCTGCCTCGCAGTACACCTTCACATCCTCCAAACCCAGGGTACTGCTCTGTAGCAGAGTCTGGAGCTTAAATGGGTCTATCTCATAGTGGCATTTGTACCGCTCCTATAGCTGTTTGAACAGTCTCTCTACCTGTACCTTCCATGGTCCCACCCCAACCTGATTGCATCTCCATCTCCACATGACACAGCCTGAATCTCTGACCACATATTACAATATCACATAAACCAAACATGTAATAAAATCAGATTATTTTGACCTCATTTGAAGGGATAATAAAGTTATTACCTGACAGACAGATCCATGATATATGACTAATGTTTACTGGGATGTAACTACAACAACAGTGCATTGACGTCTGTGTATTTAGACCTCATGTTATGGAAAATAAATGTTGTATCTAACAGGTTATGTGACTCAGCCTGTAATCTATACTGTAGTTGTGTCTGTATAGTCTGGCCTCACCACCTGACTGCTGACTGGGGAGGTTGTTGTGGGTGGAGTCTCCAGGCTGTCTCTCAGAGTGAGGGAGAGAGGTCCTCCAGGCATCTCCAACACATGACTAGGTTTCTGAAGTACCCTCTCCTGGACTGGAAGAGTTACACAGTCATAATGAGTTGTTGTTGTTGTCATGGCAGCATGTACTGTATGTTCTGTCCTTTATAGGCAGCAGGTAGCCTAGCAGTTAAGAGAGTTGGGCCAGTAACTGAAATGTTGCTGGTTTGAATCCCTGAGATGAATAGGTGATCAATCTGTCAAGGTGCCCTTGAGCAAGGCACTTAACCCTAATTGCTCCTGTAAATTGTCACCAACTGATTCTACTGGTCCGCAACCTCCGCCGGATTTATGGCGAATTTCAAAATACTTTTTCATATTCTGTTTCTGTGATGGTCCAGATTCTAGACCTCGAACAAAACAGGGTATTTGTAAACACGCATGCTTTCATCTCTAGGTCTATTCTTTGATTAGATTTTAATTGATGGTCATGGATTAGAATAGATATTGTGTGTGTGTGTGTACTGTATTGGGCCACGTGTGTGACTGAAGAGGCATTATAGTTCAACACCTTCTAGATATACAGGTATAACGAGAACTACAGGTAACTGCCAAAATAAAGGAAACACCAACATAAAGTGTCTTAATAGGGCATTGGGCCGCAAGCCAGAGCAGATTCAATGCACATTCGCATAGATTCTACAATTGTCTGGATGCAACGCCAACACCATTCTATAAGGAAAATTCCATACTTTGGTGTTTTGTTGATGGTGGAAAACGCTGTCTCCGGTGCCGCTCCAGACTCTCCCATAAGTGTTCAATTTGGTTGAGATCTGATGACTGAGACGGCCATGGCATATGGTTTACATCGTTTTCATGCTCATCAAACCATTCAGTGACCACTCGTGCCCTATGGTTGGGGACATTGTCATCCTATGGGGGCATAGTTATGTAACCAACATAATGGCCTGACAAGTATTTTTAAACATGACCCTAAGCATGATGGGATGTTAATTGCATAATTAACTCAGGAACCACACCTCTGTTTCCATTATGTTGGCAGTTACCTGTACACAACGTGTTCAGTCTGTTCTGTGCTGGCATTCCATTCCTTTTCACTCCTTGTCATACCAACAATTTTCTTTCGTGTTTGAGATGGCAAGGAGTGACAAAGATTGTAAAGTTATCACAAACAGACTGCATTTCAGGATGTGTACCTACACTGTGTAATTACACTGTACCTGCTTATGTAGCTACCATGTAAATACATCGATTTCTGAATACTTATTATGCTGTAAAGTAGGACCAATATATTTAGCTACATACAGTACATACATAAAATGTATGTTATTTAATCAAGCACCAGTAATATAAAAGGTACACAAGCTTTAGTTGATTATAACCATGAACAGATGGGAATGTTTTGTACAGTATTAGTACAATACAGTAATGATCATCATAGAACTGTATATATACGTATTGTTCAAGGTGGCAATAATTTAACTATATTTTCAGTGTATACAGTTAATTTGACAGTTCATTTGACATGTAATATAAATCGGAGAATGTATCTTTGAAGGTAGGCATGTACATAAATGCAATACTACTCCGTACCCCCGTTTTACTTTGTAGGTTGTAGCAGGTCTGGATTTCAAATAGGTTTTATGTTTGTCCTGGTTTTGTTCTGTTACAGAAACAACATGAACATTATTGGCCGTAGGAACTATACTTCTTATGTAGCTGAAGAGACACACTTCTTTGAAACACCACCAACATCAGAATAGCCTCTTAGGGGGGTTCTGATCCAACGTTTAGTTCTGAAAGCAAGGAGTGGGTTCACTGTTTAGATCTGTAGTTCCACACTGCTTCGTCTTTCTCCTCTGGTTCATAGATCACTTTCCTGGGTGAGAGCTCGCTGTATCATTGTCTCTTTACTGTGGAACAAATACAATTGGGGAATTACGCACATACAGTATATCTCCACTTGTGTTTTGTGTCTTCAATACATTTCAAATTACATTGCAATTGTAGCCTAAATAATAGGATGAAATTGTATGGTAGCCTATTGAGTGGGATTATTGTAGTCCTTTGTAGAATCACTTCATAACCTGTAACTACTAGAGAGATAAGTTAACATCCACCACCAACACTCCACTATAAGATACCATTTTTTATTAATATAATTTTCCTGTTATTAGGTAGAGATACACGCAGCTATGTCATACTTTACAGCCATTAAGATATTCTTAACAACATAACTTGCTTGAATGATTTCAGACTTCAAAGTTTTGAACTGTTATAAATGGAGCCTACACACAGAACTTCCTTTTTGAGCATAGCTTGAAGGTAAGGAGGTGCAGTTCCCCTTGCTGCTCCGTAGGCAAGCACCAGTGTCTTGAAGATGATGCAAGCTTCAACTGGAAGACATTGGAGTGTGCAGAGGAGTGGGGTGACATGAGAGAATTTAGAAAGGTTAAAAACCAGGCGGGCTGCATCATTCTCAGTGGTGGAAAATGTACTCAATTGTCATACTTGAGTAAAAGTAAAGCTACCATAATAGAAAATGACTCAAGGAAAAGTGAAAGTCACCCAGTAAAATACTGCTTGAGTAGTATAAAAGTATTTGGTTTTAAATATACTTAAGTATCATAAGTAAATGGAATTTCTAAAATGTACTATTAAGCAAAGCAGACAGCACCATTTTCTTGTTTTTTTATTGATGGATAGCCAGGGGCACACTTCAACTCAGACATCATTTACAAACAAAGCATTTGTGTTTAGTGAGTCCACCAGAACAGAGGCAGTAGCGATGACCAGGACAATGTTGACCATAAATGCAATGGTTCATTGAATCAGTCTAAAACTTTGCACATACACTACTGCCATCTAGTGGCCAAAATCAAAATTGCGCCTGGGCTGCAATAATACATTAAGGCCTTTCTCTTGCATTTCAAAGATGACGGTACAAAAAAATACAGAAAGCGCATGTTTTTTTCTTGGTATTATCTTTTACCAGATCTAATGTGTTATATTCTCCTACATTAATTTAGCTTTTCCATAAACTTCAAAGTGTTTCCTTTCAAATGGTATCAAGAATATGCATATCCTTGCTTCAGCTCCTGAGCTACAGGCAGTTAGATTCAGGTATGTCATTTAAGCGAAAATTGGAAAAAAGGGGCGGATCCTTAATTATGGTACAAGATTGCGGTGGAGATTTGATGTGTTTTGCTCCAATTTATGCTTTGGCCACAAAATACAAGTGTAGCACTGAGTAACTAGTCGATCTAAGACAACTTTTTTTTCTAGAGGTTAGGTCCTCTGATAATTACCAAACACTACATGAACAATTTGTCATAAGAAAGGTTCTTTACCAACAGGGGTGGATCATGGAAATACGAAATAGAGAAGAAAGTTGTAAATAGACACCCTTTTTAACTGCAGAAGCATAGTTTCAGTTCGTAGATTCAATAGAATTGTATGGTCTGCATATAAATATAACACAATCTTTGGTGCTGTCACTCACAGTCATTCTAGCACAATAATTAGCTTTAAATAACAAGAGCATACTAACAAAGTGCATTGTTGCGGGAGGTGTGTCATAGGTAGAAGGAGAGCCGATCAACTGAACAGCACATACTTAAGATTAGGCAACCAGGTTGCTACACTGGAATTTGGACTGAAGACACATTTACCGCTCTCATCCTCCCCAGGTACGCCAACCTGTACACGTCTAAATATATCTGTTGGCACACGGAAACATTGTCATTTTAAAAGGCAGACCCCACCCCCCAACAATGAGACGCACCTGGGGGCAAACGCATCTAGGTGACGCATGCCACATGAGTATAGGATGAGTCAACAACATTATTTGGCTATGAGTTATCAGAATATGAACTTTCAATAGTGAGATTTTATGACTTCCGTCTGGCCTGGAAGAGGATATTTTTTTTAAATCCAGTGGCACTGACACACCTAATGATAAAGACAAGCCTACTGTTCTCTCAATATTGGGAGGTGAGAATTTTCATAACTAAAGACATACAGTTGAAGTCGGAAGTTTACATACATCTTAGCCAAATACATTTCAACTCAGTTTTTCACAGTTCCTGACTGTAACGGCTGTCGTCGGAATGAGACCAAAGGCAGCGTGGAAAGTGTTCATGATTTAATGTTTTAAAAAAACACTCAAACAAAATGACAAAAGGTGAAAACGAAAGCACACAGTTCTGTCAGGAAAAACCACTAAACAGAAAACAACATTCCACAAAACCCAAATGGAAAATGACAACTTATATATGATCCCCAATCAGAGACAACGATAGACAGCTGCCTCTGATTGGGAACCACACTAACATAGAAATAAGGAAACTAGAATGCCCACCCTAGGCGCACCCTGACCTACCCAAAATAGAGAATAAAAACCTCTCTATGGCCAGGGCGTGACAGTACCCCCCCCCCAAAGGTGCGGACATTTAATCCTAGTAAAAATTCCCTGTCTTAGGTCAGTCATTACTTTATTTTAAGAATGTGAAATGTCAGAATAATAGTTAAGAGAATTATTTATTTCAGCTTTTATTTCTTTCATCACATTCCCAGTGGGTCAGAAGTTTACCTACACTCGTATTTGGTAGCATTGCCTTTAAATTATTTAACTTGGGTCAAACATTTCGGGTAGCCTTCCACAAGCTCCCCACAATAAGTTGGGTGCATTTTGGCCCATTCCTCCTGACAGAGCTGGTGTAACTGAGTCAGGTTTGTAGGCCTCCTTGCTCGCACACGCTTTTTCAGTTCTGCCCAAATTTTCTATAGGATTGAGGTCAGGGCTTTGTGATGGCCACTCCAATACCTTGACTTTGTTGTCCTTAAGCCATTTTGCCACAACTTTGGAAGTATGCGTGGCGTCATTGTCCATTTGGAAGACCCATTTGAGACCAAGCTTTAACTTCCTGGCTGATGTCTTGAGATGTTGCTTCAATATATCCACATAATTTTCCTACCTCATGATGCCATCTTTTTTGTGAAGTGCACCAGTCCCTCCTGCAGCAAAGCACACCCACAACATGATGCTGCAACCCCCGTGCTTCACGGTTGGGATGGTGTTCTTCGGCTTGCAAGACTCCCCCTTTTTCCTCCAAACATAACGATGGTCAATATGGTCAAACAGTTTTATTTTTGTTTCATCAGACCAGAGAACATTTCTCCAAAAAGTACGATCTTTGTCCCCATGTGTAGTTGCAAACCGTACTCTGTCTTTTTTATGGTGGTTTTGGAGCAGTGGCTTCTTCCTTGCTGAGTGGCCTTTCAGGTTATGTCGATATAGGACTTGTTTTACTGTGGATATAGATACTTTTGTACCTGTTTCCTCCAGCATCTTTACAAGGTCCTTTGCTGTTGTTCTGGGATTGATTTGCACTTTTCGCACCAAAGTACATTCGTCTTTAGGAGACAGAACGCGTCTCCTTCCTGAGCGGTATGACGGCTGCGTGGTCCCATGGTGTTTATACTTGCGTACTATTGTTTGTACAGATGAACGTGGTACCTTCAGGTGTTTGGAAATTGCTCCCAAGGATGAACCAGACTTGTGGAGGTCTACAATTTATTTTCTGAGGTCTTGGCTGATTTCTTTTGATTTTCTCATGATGTCAAGCAAAGAGGCACTGAGTTTGAAGTTAGGCCATGAAATACATCTACAGGTACACCTCCAATTGACTCAAATGATGTCAATTAGACAATCAGAAGCTTCTAAAGCCATGACTTCATTTTTGGGAATTTTCCAAGCGGTTGAAAGGCACAGTCAATTTCGTGTATGTAAACTTCTGACCCACTGGAATTGTGATACAGTGAATTATAAGTGAAATAATCTGTCTGTAAACAATTGTTGGAAAGATTACTTGTGTCATGGACAAAGTAGATGTCCATCCCGACTTGCCAAAACTAAAGTTTGTTTTAACAAGAAATTTGTGGAGTGGTTGAAAAACGAGTTTTAATGACTCCAACCTAAGTGTATGTAAACTTCCGACTTCATCTGTATAAGAGTTTTTTTCTTTGTCTCCTTTTCTCTTCTGTTTTAACTGCGATTATATTTTGAAATATTGCCATGGGCCTACAGTAGGACTATTTTGGTTGCTTTCATTGACAGCTGCATCTCAATAATCAGTTAGGCCAATGGCTCTATTTGAGATTGGCTAGGTGTTATTCTTAAAGATTGGATTGAACTTTATTAAACCAGCACCATTCTCTATTCATCACTGAAATTCGCCAGAGTAGCCTGTTCAGTGGGCAGAAGAAACAATAGAGCAGACATTGTGGTCAGAGATTGTGGTCGTGTCCAAATTGATTTCTAAACAGTAGGCATTTTTAGTATGATATTTTTTTAAATTTTATATGTGAAATTTCCAACCTTTACTATGCTTTCAATGTCAGGATGTCATACTCATTTCAGCATTCATCTTTAATTCGCTGAGACGTGAGGGGATGCACTGTACCAAAATGAACAAATGGCAGGAATCAAGGTAATTACGCAATTAAATGGTGCATTCTCAGTAGGATGAGCCTACTACTGTATGCTGATATGTTTAGCCTACTGCATTAGTTTTTACTAAACTGTCTGTTCTAAATATTGTGCTTGATTAGTATGATTTGTACACGTTATGCAGTTTACGTAAAATGTAAGCTAGCCAGATTTTGGCCTGTGCATAAAGTTGAGAATCTCGCACATGAGCAAAAGCTTCAGATATTTTTCTATCTGGAAGAGGCTTCCAGATAATTCGGAACTGCAGCCACTCCATTTGATATATTGTCTCCTGGTTCCCAAATTGCGGGCTTCCCGACTGCAGGCTATGTGGTTGTTTTGACAACACATCCCAGGATTTACTTCCAGTTGTAAAGAAAAAGAAGAATAAAAAATAAAAGTGATAACTCTTGTGAATACGTACAATCAATTGGCCATTTATATCCATGCTCTGAGAGAGAGAAGACAAAGGGGATACCTAGTCTATTGCACAACTGAATGCATTCAACCAAAATATATATTCCGCATTTAACCCAACCCAAGAGGTCCTGCCTTAATCAATGTTATCGGCGCAGTTGTTGTTTGGGGTTAACTGCCTTGCTCAAGGGTAGAACGGCATATCTTTCCACTTTGCCAGGCCAGGGGTTCAAACCAGCAACCTTTAGGTTACTGGCCCAACACTCTGAACTGCTAGGCTACCTGAGGCGTGTGTGTGTGTGTGTGTGTGTGTGTGTGTGTGTGTGTGTGTGTGTGTGCGTGCGTGCGTGCGTGCGTGCGTGTGCGTGTGCGTGTGCGTGTGCGTGCGTGCGTGTGTGTGTGTGTGTGTGCGTGCGTGTGCGTGTGTGTGTCTGTGTGTGCGCGCGTGCGTGTGCGTGTGTTGAATGCATGCATATAAATTATGTGAAAGTGAAACTTGCAGCTTCAGATGACAGGAAAACATTTGAACATATAGGATACTTGTTTTTGTTTTACCCAAGTACTGTATTAAATAATAATTTCAACATGTCCATACCTGCCTGGTCAATAAATGCGATCTTGTAAATGTTGTCACTGACTTTTCTACAGGCATTCTTCTCCTGATTTAAGGCTGACTTTACAGTACTTTTCAATCTTCTCCTTCTGGAGTTCCTTAAGGAACCACTGCTATTAAATGGTTTATATTTCGGTTTGTTGAGGCGTTCTTGGAAGCACAGGTGTAAAACTCATTCTACGGAGGGCGGAGTGTTTGCAGGTTTTCAATGCTCCCTTATACTTGATTGATGAATTAAGGTCACTAATTAGTAAGAATCCCAAATAATTGTGGAAGACAAGGAACCGGAGCGCCAAGTATAGGTCCAAAAGGCTCTTTAATAACAGCCTCTACCCCCAAGCCATAAGACTGCTGAACAATTAATCAAATGGCTACCCGGACTATTTACATTGACCCCCACCTTTTTTTACGCTACTGCTACTCGCTGTTTTAGATCTATGAATACTTTCCTCGACTAACCTCTACCCCTGCACATTGACTCAGTACCGGTAACCCCTGTATATAGCCTCATTATTGTTATTTTATTGTGTCATTTTTTTACTTTCGTTTATTTGTCAATATTTTCTTAACTCTTATTGTAACGGCTTTCGTCTTCCTCCTCGTCTGAGGAGGAGAAGTTAGAAGGATCGGAGGACCAATATGCAGCATGGTAATTGTTCATCTTGTTTAATAAAAGTGAACACTCAAAATACAAAAACAACAAATGTGAAAAACCGAAACAGTTCTGTCTGGTGCAGACACATGAAGACTGAAGACAACCACCCACAAAACCCAACACAAAACAGGCTACCTAAATATGGTTCCCAATCAGGGACAACGATTGAGAGCTGCCTCTGATTGAGAACCATATCAGGCCAAACACATAAATAGCAAAACATAGAAATACAAACATAGACTGCCCACCCCAACTCACGCCCCGACCATACTAAATAAAGACAAAACAAAGAAAATTATGGTCAGATCGTGACACTTATTTTCTTAAAACTGCGTTGTTGGTTAAGTAAGCATTTCACTGTAAGGTCTACACCTGTTGTATTCGCCGCATGTGAGAAATATCATTTGATTTGATTTGAATTCCCCACACCTGGTTGTCTAGGGCTTAATTGAAAAACTAAAACCTACAGACACTAGGGCCTCCATAGAATGAGTTCGACACCCCTGCTTTAATGGTTCAATGTAGCAACTGGTTCCTGGAGGAGGCGTAGCTTAGTAGGGGCATGGCTTTAAGATATGTTTCTTGGGGGGGCCATCTGATAGAGAACATCTCATTTGTATTTGTATTTATTATGGATCCCCATTAGCTGTTAGCTAATGGGGTCCAGGAAAATTATGGGCAGTTTATACAATTTTAAAAACATTACAATACATTCACAGATTTCACAATACACTGTGTGCCCTCAGGCCCCTACTCCACCACTACCACATACCTACAGTACTAAATCCATGTGTACGTGTGTATAGTGCGTATGTTATCATGTGTGTGTATGCATGTGTCTGGGCCTATGTGTGTGTTGCTTCACAGTCCCTGATGTTCCATAAGGTGTGTTTTTCTCAGTTTTTTAAATCTAATTTTACTGCTTGCATCAGTTACCTGATGTGGAATAGAGTTCCATGTAGTCATGGCTCTATGTAGTACTGTGTGCCTCCCATAGTCTGTTCTGGACTTGGGGATTGTGAAGAGACCACTTGTGGCATGTCTTGTGGGGTATGCATGGGTGTCCGAGCTGTGCACCAGTAGTTCAAATAGATAGCTCGGTGCTGTCAACATGTCAACACCTCTCAGAAATACATTTCCTGTTCATCTGGTCTGTTGTATTTTCAAAGCATGTTAAGTTTGAACACAAACAGTTTTGTAGCTGCATTGAGTATAAGCTCCTCAAAAGCATAAGTAAATCATGAAGTTGGAGTAGCTATCACTTTATTAATGTATGTAATCCACAATGTGAATATTATTGATATTATTTTAGAATACTGTATGTGTCACACCCTGATCATAGTTTGCTTTGTATATTTCTATGTTTTGTTTGGTCAGGGTGTGATCTGAGTGGGCATTCTATGTTGTATGTCTCGTTTGTCTGTTTCTATGTGTTTGGCCTGATATGGTTCTCAATCAGAGGCAGGTGTTAGTCGTTGTCTCTGATTGGGAACCATATTTAGGTAGCCTGTTTTGTATTGTGGGTTGTGGGTGATTGTTCCTGTTACTGTGTTCCTGTGTTTGTGTTCACGTTACGGGACTGTTTCGTCTTTGTTCATTTTGTCGGTTTATTGTTTTTGTTCCTTGTTAAATTATTCTATTAAAATGGATAATCATCACGCTGCATTTTGGTCCTCCTCTCTTTCGCCCGACGAAGAACGTTACAGTATGTAATATACATTAATGTTCAAGAAAATAAAAATGTGCATTTTAACCAACTTTATTTTGGGAGGGGGTGTTGATCAGCTTTAGTATTGCAGATAGATTATGGCTTCAATCAATGTAATTGTCTGCATCATTTCCAATCCCCCATTAATGTTTTTGGAAAATATATTTTCCTTCATTATTTTCCCCTAACCCTACCACCCCTCCCCTAATCGGAGGACAACAACACTTAGACTTCTACAGCTTATACATACTATATACATTTTACTGACAATGTATTTTACAATAGTTATCTTTTGTTTGTTTTTAATCCCATCCTTCAACTACCCTTAACGCCTCCCCTCCATCTCTGAAGACCATTAAGTTTGGATTTCTATTTGCCATATATTTTTTACAGTGCTGTGACATTTCACAAAAGTTCTGAACCTTTCTCTTCTCATAGTTTCTACAGATTGTAAATCAAAGAAAAACATTTTTGCTAAAAGTATTATTATATTATTGATCGATTGACTATGGAGTTGTTTTGTGTATCAGTTCATAAATGACGTGCCACAGAATCAGTACGTAGAAAATCTATTCCCAACTATTTTGCAATCTATCTTGCAAACCTGGCAATGTTTCGGTCCTTTTAAATTAAACTGGTATAGTTTTTTATTTAGCACAATTTTCTTTAACCAATTTTGGTCTTTAATGCAGGGCAGACAGACAAGTTCCTTACCCCCCCCCCCCCCCCCCCCCCCCTTCCACTTGCCTCTTCCACTGTTGTAGAAATGCTGTAATTAGTTGTTTGTAGTTTTGGGTAGAGCAGACATTTTCATATATTTTTGTTGGCTGCATGTGTGACAACACCAGTCCCATTTATGATATAATTTACAAAGTTTATACCTTTTTACATTTTTTATTCCCAAAATCATGTTTTTTTGTCAATTAGTATATTTGAGTTTGACCATAATATTTGTTGTATTATTTGTTTTGTCTTTTCTGGTGGATTAAACTTGAAATTGCAACAAATTTTTTACGGCTTGTTTTAAAAATAGCCATATTTTGGATATTATTTCATTTTCAAATACCCGAAAGTGAGAGGTTGTAATCTGAATAAAGGGGAAAAGGCCATTCCTAAACATTTAGTGCAGTGTACAAACTTAACTTGAAGATGAATGACATTTACGCTGACAGGTAACCAAAAATAACTATCTGAAAGACATGCCTCCGATCTGATAGGCTGCCACCTCGAAAATATATTATTAAAAAAGGTTCAACAATGAACCCCTCCCATCACAAAAAGGTTCCAGTTTGAACCTGTACACAGGGGTTCCTCAATAAACCTTTTTGAGCTGGAAAGGTTCCGCAGGCGTGGAAACCCAAAGGGTTCTTCCATGCACCTTTATTTCTAAGATTGTATTTATAGACGCGATGCTTTCAATCAGCTAGCAAGAAAGACATGTCTGATTCCCGAATAGCACCTGAATTCAGCAATAATTATGTGTATGTAGCCTACATACACGAAAACACTATATGCTATGGTAAAAATGTCACCCAATAGCTAATCACTTAGCCTAAACATACACCCTACAGTATAAGGCAAAAAAAGCGTTTATGGTTCGCACGTCAGCCCAACAGTGTGACTGTAGCAACTCACTGCATGTATCCCTTCGCTTTACCATTGAGCAGATTCGATTATGTTGAGCCGGTTTGAACCGGCAAGAGTTGTTCAAATCGAATAGTAATCTCCGTTACTTAGGCTTTGAACCGGGCCAGGAGGCAGCCCTGTTCCAAAACGAATGCAATTAACTTTCACCCGGTGCAAAAGACGTATAACTGGGCGACCTGGCCAGATTAATTGAATCCCCTCAACGAGCACGGTGCGTACACAGAAGTTGATTTACCGGTAGGTTAGGGCTGACAAAATCTGAACCAATAATAGACGACTGGGCGATCTCTATTATTCATCAAGTTATGTAAATATAATATGTATGTTTGCCTTCGTGCATGGGTGTGGTGGCTGCAGTGTAGTTATTCTCCTCGATCGACTGACTAATAGCTAAGCTACTTTATAATATGGACGTTTACAAATACCCTATTTTCTTCGAGTGCCAGACTCTGGACACATCACAGAAAAATAAGATAAAAAAGTACTTTGAAATTCAACGTAAATCCGGTGGCGGAGATTGTGGACCAGTAGAATCAGTTGGTGACAAAGTTTACAGGGTTGCCTTTATTGACCGGACAGGTATGACAATGTTAAAGCGAACTGATAGGATATTGAGTACCTTTTTTTTTTTTACCATATAGCCAATGTCGGTTCATAAGTTCAAGTTAGTTTTTTCAATATATGTTTTATTCTATGGCCTATTTGATTACTATGTGTTATATACAATATTTAAACTTTCTAGGAGGATTTGTTGAATCAGAATGTTTGTCAGACATACGTTTTTCTTTAATTACCACAGCCACAAAGTCAAAATTGGCTATCATAAAAATTCATGAAAAAAAAACATTTTATTTTTGGTATTGATTTAAGGTTAGGGTTGGGCACACGTTTAGCAGTGTGGTTAACGTTAGGGTTAGATTTAGGGTTAATTAAGAAAATACATTGTAGAAATAGGCAAGGTTTCTGACTTTGTGAATGTTGTAAGTAGTGATGGCTGACATATGCCACAAATTAATCTGGCATTGGCTTGAATTTCACTTTCACATATCCAGGCTTAGTGTATGCAGACAGGCATACACAAATGCATTCCTTTGGCTTTTCATTATATTGATTAACTCTACACTTTGATCAACTCTAACTCTACTTCATCAATCTTAAAGGAAGAAACATGTTGCTTTAATAACTTTTAAGATGAATTATTAACTTTAAAAATGTACATACAGTATATTACTTAATAGATAATAGCACAACTCCTCCAGCCTATTTATCATTTAACTCTTCAAGTCCTGGAGTGAAATACAAAAGGCTTAATGAATACAGTTAACATATATTATTATTATTATAATTGCTGTTATTTTTCTTACTACTACATGACAACAACAACAAAAAACAACAACTCATTATGAGTCTGTATCTCTTCCAGTCCAGGAGAGGGTACTTCAGAAACCTAATCATGTGTTGGAGATGCCTGGAGGACCTCTCTCCCTCACTCTGAGAGACAGCCTGGAGACAAGCTCTCCAGTAAGCAGTCAGGTGGTGAGCCCAGACTACACAGACACAACTACAGTATAGATTACAGGCTGAGTCACATAACCTGTTAGATAAGACATTTATGTTCCATAATATGAGGTCAAAACACACAGACATCAATGCACTGTTGTTGTATTTACATCCCAGTAAACACAAAGTTTAGTCATATATCATGGATCTGTCAGGTAATAACTTTATTATCCCTTCAAATGACGTCAAAATAGTCTGATTACATTGCATGTTTGGTTTATGTGATAATATAATAAGTAACATAATAATTTACAAAATGAGGAATGATAAGAACATACAGTACCAGTCAAAAGTTAGGACACACCTACTCATTCAAGGGTTTTTCATTATTTTGACTATTTTATACATTGTAGAATAAGAGTGAAGACATCCAAAGTATGAAATTACACATATGGAATCATGGAGTAACCAAAAAAGTGTTAAACAAATGAAAATATATTTTATATTTGAGATTCTTCAAAGTAGTCACCCTTTCCCTTGATGACAGTGTTGCACACACTTGGCATTCTCTCAACCAACTTCATGAGGAATTATTTTCCAACAGTCTTGAAGGAGTTCCCACATATGCTGAGAACTTATTGACTGCTTTTCCTTCATTCTGTGGTCAAACTAATCCCAAACCATTTCAATTGGGTTGAGGTCGGGTGATTGTGGAGGCCAGGTCATCTGATGCAGCGCTCCATCGCTCTCCTTCTTGGTCAAATATCACTTACACAGCCTGGAGGTGTGTTGGGTCATTGTCCTGTTGAAAAACAAATAATTGTCCCACTAAGCGCAAACCAGATGTGATGGCGTATTGCTGCAGAATGCTGTGGTAGCCATGCTGGTGTGTCTTGAATTCTAAATAAATCACAGACAGTGTCACCAGCAAAGCACTTCCACACCATCACACCTCCTCCTCCATGCTTCACGTTGGGAACCACACATGTGGAGATGATCTGTTCACCTACTCTGCGTCTCACAAAGACACGGAGGTTGGAGACAAAAATCTAAAATTTGGACTCATCAGACCAAAGGACAGAGTTCCACCAGTCTAATGTCCATTGCTCGTGTTTCTTGGCCTAAGCAAGTCTTATTTTTATTGGTGTCCTTTAGTAATTGTCTCTTTGCAGCAATTCGACCATGAAGACCTGATTCATCCAGTCTCTTCTGAACAGTTGATGTTGAGATGTGTTTGTTACATGAACTCTATGAAGTATTTATTTGGGCTGCAATCTGAGGTGCAGTTAACTCTAATGTGTTTATCCTCTGCAGCAGAGGTAACTCTGAGTCTTCCTTTCCATTGGCTGTACTCATGAGATCCAATTTCATCATAGCGCTTAATGGTTTTTGCGACTGCACTTGAAGAAATGTACGTATTGACTTACCTTCATGTCTTAAAGTAATGATGAACTTTTGTTTCTCTTTGCTTATTTGAGCTGTTCTTGCCATAATATGGACTTGGTCTGTATAGCACCCGTACCTTGTCGCAACACAACTGATTGGCACAAATACATTAAGAAGGGAATTAATTTCCTCAAATTAACTTTTAACAAGGCACACCTGTTAATTGAAATGCATTCCAGGTGACTACCTCATGAAGCTGGTAGAGAGAATGCCAAGCGTGTGCAAAGCTTTCATCAAGGCAAAGGGTGGCTACTTTGAAGAATATCTTCACTATTATTATACAATGTAGAAAATAGTCAAAATAAAGAAAATCCCTGGAATGAATAGGTGTGTCCAAACTTTTGACTGGTACTGTACATTTTAGCTAAACAAAAATCTGTACTAAACTAAATAGACAAATAACAAACCAGTTGCTAGATTTACCAGATAATCCAGACGCAGCTGTATGGTCAACCTACAATAATAAATGAATAATAAACGTAGATAGAGACAGACATAATAATCATTAAGAGTGGAATTCCCCAGGACTTACACCTTTTTTCTCTGACTCTAGAGTCACCAGTCCCTCCCATTCCATCCCTCCCTCCCTGTCCAGACATCGCCACCTGGTGGCCTAGAGCATGAACTCCATCTAGACTCCTACCTCCTGAGATACCTGAAGGAGAGCCCTGGGGCTGGAAGAGACCTGCAGCAGCAGCTGTCCTCCCTAGGCTGCTCTGTCCACCTACATCCAGAGGATGGGAGGGCAGTGGTCAAAGATTCAGGCCAAGCTGGGTTATGTGGAGATGGGATCGGGTTTGGGGTGGGACCCTGGAAGGTACAGGTAGAGAGACTGTTCAAACAGCTCCATGAGCGGTACAAATGCCACTATGAGGTAGACCCAGGTAAGCTCCAGACTCTGCTGCAGAGCAGTACCCTGGGTTCGGAGGATGTGAGGGTATATTGCGAGTTAGGGGAAGGGTTTGTGGTGGTGGTTGGGCAGGGGGCTGAGGTCAAGGCCAAGCTGAAGGAGTTGGAGACCTTCCAAGATCAGGGTCTGAGCTTCGGGAAGCAGGAGAAGATCAGCATCACCTGTCGTCCAGGGCAGGCCAAGCTCCGTCTTTTAGGGGAAGTAATAGAAAAGCATCTAGGTAAGGTTGTTCCAGGGGTGAGGGTGACTCACATTGATTCAGCTCAGCTGAAGCTGGAGGGGTTCGCAAATGAAGTCCGGAAAGCCAGACAGTTGGTTACAGATAAGATCTCTCTGGTACTGGAGCGGGTTGTGCCTGAGGTGTCGTCCCATCTCCTGTCTTTCCTGAGGGATGAGTATGGGAGGCCTGGGAACCTGAGCAGTCTGCTGGGGTTGGGAGGCCATGTGGAGGTAGAGTTGGGGGATACAGAGCTCTGTCTGTTCGCCCTCTCCACCTGGAAACTGGACCAGGCTGAGAAGGATCTGTTGGCAGAGTTTGGGGAGGAGAAGATTGACTTGCCTAACTGCGCTGCCCTCCCAGCTGATCTGAGGTCCAAGCTTGAGAAGAAATTGAAGGAGATGAACCAGGGCAGACGCAGGGTGGCAGCCAGGTGCGGTCCTGGCTGTAGTGTGCTGTTTCTGGGCCACGTGAAGCAGGTTAAGGAGCTGAGGGAGGAGATTGGGGTCTTTCTGATAGACCAGTCCAGTGTGAGAGTTGTGAGACACCCTCAACGACATCAGGATGCCGTAGTCAACGAAGCGGGCACCGGATCAAGATTGGACGAGACGGTCTCAGCCACCAGCTATCGCCTCCAGCTGGGGCTGCAGGTAGTGGTGTGTCAAGGTGACATCACCCAGGAACAGGCGGACGTGCTGGTGAATGCAGCTAATGAGGATCTGGATCACGCTAGAGGCGTGGCTGCAGCTCTGAGCCGGGCGGGGGGGCCTGAGGTACAGCAGGCCAGCAGGGATCTGGTTAGGCAGATAGGGAGAGTGCCCACAGGTACAGTGGTAGAGACTACAGGAGGGAATCTGCCTTGTAAGATGCTGCTGCATGCAGTGGGACCAGTAGGGGGCAGCGTAGGTGGGAATGAGCGCCCTCTGCTGGAGAAGACAGTAAAGGCAGCCCTGGATCTGGCAGAGACCCTGGAGCTCCAGACCCTGGCCATGCCCTGCATCAGCTCGGGGTTATTCGGCGTTCCTCTTAAGGTGTGTTCTGAGGCCATAGTCTCTGCAGTGAGGGACTTTGGGAGGAAACAGCACATCCTTACCAAGGTCACTCTGATTGATGTGAGTGGAGAGGCAGTGAGAGCCATGCAGGAGGCCTGTGATAGGCTGTTACAGGGGAAGAGGGAGTTTCCTGGGTGGGAGGTAGAGTCCAGCCCCACCACTACCACTACACATGCTCCTCAGAGAGACACCACTGCTGCCTCCACCAGGGGAACAGCCGCTCCAGAGGTCTGTGTCCAGGTGGAGATCATCCAGGGAACCATAGAGAAGCAGCAGGTGAGAGAGGGACACTGACATGGCCAAGGCCTTGATTCAACAACATTCTGTGAATTAGGTTGACTTCATTCTGACTCAATGTTCCCTTTCTCTTTTATACTTTCTCTTTCTTTTCTTACCCTTTTACTTTATTTCTTTATATATTTTCCTGTCTGTCTGTCTTTCTGTCTGTCTCTCTCTCTCTCTATCTCTCTGAAGGTGGATGCCCTTGTGTCCCCCATGGTTGGTAGTGACCCTCTCTCCTCCCGTGTTGGTAATGTCTTGTTGGAGGCAGCTGGACCGGCGCTGATGACAGCGTTTGTGAGGGAATCAGGGGGACAGACTGCACCCGGTCACAATGTCCTGGTGGAGGGACTCTCTGGTCTCAGGTCTGGCTTTGTCTTCTTCCTCAGTTGTGCACATTGGGACAACAACCCCCAAGGACCAGCAGTACAGGTGTGTCCCCTTGTTCTGTGTGTGTGTATGTGTGTGTGTGTGTGTGTGTTATGACCTTTGAACCTCCATTAACCCTTGACCTCTGGTCCTCTCTCAGGCTCTGAGGCAGGGTGTGAGGAAAATCCTGACCTCTTGTGAGAACCGGGGCTTCTGTTCCATTGCGTTCCCTGTAGTTGGAACTGGTGAGGTTCTCCAGTTCCCTGACAACGTGGTAACACAGGTTCTGCTAGAAGAGATCCGTAGGTATGAACAGAACCGAGCGAGCAGAACCCCTTTCCTTGTCCGCATTGTCGTCCATCCCAATGACAGAGATTCTACGAAGGTGAGTAGAGACTTTTAAAGGTCTTAAAGCATTTCACAAAATGTCCATTAACTTAAATATATTTCAGCCAATCACGTCTCTGAAGCCGTTTTATAAAATTGTGTCATAAATTCTAAATTCTAAATTTGGTGTAATAATTATAATTACAGTCCTTCATTACAGTTGTATTTTTTATTCTAATCTACAGGCTTTTCAGACTGCCCAGAATGCTTTGCCCAGAATGGGCAATCGTCCAGCACATGGTGAGTTACAACACTTCACTCCCACCTTTAAATCCAATACATTATTACTATATGATTGATCCATTTCAAGTTCTAATTCTGAACCCTCCCTATAGACATCAGGATTGTGCTGCTGGGGAAAACCGGAGGAGGTAAAAGCAGTGCTGGAAACACCATCTTCAGACAAGATGATGTGTTCCTCTCAGACAGTTCCTCCACCTCCTCAACACAGATATGTGAAGCTCATACCGAGAACATCAAAGGCAGAAACATCACCCTGATTGACACACCTGGATGCTTTGACACTGACATCCCTGAAGAGGAGCTGAAACCTAAAATAGTTAAATGTATAACAGAGTGTGCTCCAGGGCCGCATGCCTTTCTCATCGTACTGAAAGTGGAACGGTACACAGTCCACGAGAACGAAGCCGTGGCGAAAATCGAGACTTATTTTTCACCAGAGGCCTTCAAATATGCCACAGTCCTCTTCACTCATGGTGACCAGCTCAATGGTTTGACCATTGAGAAGTTTGTCCAACAGAATGCTGAACTGAACAAGCTTGTGGAGAAATGTGGAGGCCGATGTCACGTGATCGACAACAAATACTGGAACACCAATCAGCAGGGTCGGTACAGCAACCAGTACCAAGTAACAGAGTTACTCAACACCATAGAGAAGATGGTGAGAGATAACAGAGGAGGGTTCTACACCAGTGAGATGCTCCAAGAGGCAGAGAGATTAATACAAGCAGAGATAGAGAGTCTTAGAGAGTTAAACAGCCAGATGTCAGAGGAAGAGATGGGAAAACATGTTAAAGAAATAGTGTGGAAGAAACTCCTGATCAAACTGTCAGGGATTACAACAGGTGTTGTGGTAGGAGCTTTTCTTGGGGTGGCACTGGTGACAGGGATCCCACTCACATTCGATACAAAACCACTGATTCATTTAGTCAAACGTCAGATGGCAGCTTCAATGAAAACAGTGCCAACAGTCATGGCGAATGCAGAAGGACCAGTCATTGCAGGAGAGACAGTGGCGCTCATTAGAATGGGTTCAGGGATAGGCATAGGTGCAGGGGTAGGCATAGCTGCAGGAGTTGTTGCTGGGTCCGCTGCTACAGCAGGAGCATTAAGAGGAGGGATAGTAGGAGCTACTGCAGCAGAGGAGGCAGAGACAGTACTGGAGGCAGCAGAGAAAGCAGCCAATGCTGTCTACCATGAAGCTAAGGGTCTTTATGACCAAGCAGGACACCTTTGGAAAGGTTATAGTAACTTTAAGTAGATGAGATATACCTGAAACCATTGAGTGATGGCAACGTGTGTTTCTGACTAATAACTATGTGCACACCAGTCAGTTCTATACCACTGTAGAATAGCTGCTTGTCCAACATATATATATATTTTTTCTTTAGTATATATTTTATTTTTGTTATAGTTTAGTGAAAATCAAGGGATTTTGTGGCAAATTACTATGATTAAACTGCATCGTATTTTTCTGGACCATGACCATCCATAGGCTTATGGTTCACACACGTTGAGCAGGGACACATGTGTTCTTTAATATTTGACTTCATTGAAATTATTATAACAGCAAAGCAATAAAATATGACCCACTCATTGAACATAGAGAGTAAATGTTCTTAACATCATTAGCCATATGATTGTATGAAATTGATTTGAATCATTAGACTATTATTAAGCATTTATGTAAGTTTTAGAATATTTCGATTATTATAATACGTGTGACGATTTTAGTCAGGGGAATAATAATATATCCTGGAGTGTAGTTCCTAGTCTGAATCAATGTTTTGGGGACAATGTGTCTAGAATTTTGATAACAGACTGTCTGTCTGAGCCAGATTCGGGGCCTACCTTGGCTGGGACACTGAGAACTTCCCAGTCCCAGGTCTCTCCCTATATTAGGGGAGGACAGGAAGACGCTATTCTCACGGACTCCCCTAATCTCCATTGGCGGGTTTTGATGGTTTGTGTGGAAGTATGTGTGTCACTATAAATTGAAGGTCTTTGTAATGTGCACGTTAGAACGTTCTGTGAATAAACGTTTAACTATGGTAGACTGGGCCTCTGTCTGTTTCATTTCTATCAGTATCATACAAATCCTGATAGCGCAGACTGAGTAATTAAACAAATTGGATTGGTTAATGAACAGGAGAACTTAATTCTCTTATCACATTTGTAGAAATATTACAAGAAATCATTTGGAAATAAAACACATTACAAATACTGATTTTCTTTAAATGTTCATAACATTTGTGGTAATCACCCCCTGTATATCAACCTCCCTATTGTAATTTTACTGCTGCTCTTTAAGTATTTGTTACCTATATTTCTTATTTTTTGTTGGAATTTTTCTTCAAACTGCATTGTTGATTAAGGACTTGTAAGTAAGCATTTCACTGTAAGGACTACACCTGTTGTATTCGGCGCATGTGACAAATAACATTTCATTTGATTTGAATAATATTTACTCGAACATATACAGTTGAAGTCGGAAGTTTACATACACCCTAGCCAAATACATTTAAACTCCGTTTTTCACAATTCCTGACATTTAATCCTAGTAAAAATGTCCTGTCTTAGGTCAGTTAGGATCACCACTTTATTTTAAGAATGTGAAATGTCAGAATAATGATTTATTTCAGCTTTTATTTCTTTCATCACATTCCCAGTGGGTCAGAAGTTTACATACACTCAATTAGTATTTGATAGCATTGCCTTTAAATGATTTAACTTGGGTCAAACGTTTCGGGTAGCCTTCCACAAGCTTCCCACAATAAGTTGGGTGAATTTTGGCCCTTTCCTCCTGACAGAGCTGGTGTAACTGAGTCAGGTTTGTTGGCCTCCTTGCTCGCACAAGCTTATTATGTTCTGCAAACACATTTTTTATAGGACTGAGTTCAGGGCTTTGTGATGGCCACTCCAATACCATGACTTTGTTTTCCTTAAGCCATTTTGCCATAACTTTGGAAGTATGCTTGGGGTCATTGTCCATTTGGAAGACCCATTTGCTACCAAGCTTTAACTTCCTGCCTGATGTCTTGAGAAGTTGCTTCAATATGTCCACATCATTTTCCTACCTCATGATGCCATCTATTTTGTGAAGAGCACCAGTCCCAAAAATAGCAATTATACAGATTATACAATTATACAATTATACAATTATACAGACAAGTTGTAAATGCAAAAAGTACTGATATTGTATAATTTAACAGCACTCACACCTTTCCAAGAAAACAAAAATGTAGACATTTATGGTTTGTTTGCATATATTTTAGAGACTATTTATACAAAACAATTGTATAAAACCTGTATAAACTGTATTAATAATTATATGACTATTTATACCTCACATAGGTACGCAACGTAAGAACTACATTAATTTATACCATATGCAGTACGCAAGACCTACACTCATTTTTACCTTAAGCAGCATGCAACGCAATAACCACTCATTTATACCTTATGGAAGTACACAATGCACAAACTACACTAATTTATACTGTATGCAGTACGCAATGCAAAACTACACAAATGTATACCTTACGTGAGAACGTAATGCAATAATATCAATTTGACATCAATCTATGTTGGAAGGTAAAACCAAATCATATATGGATGTGTCTATCATCATCATCATTCTCCATCAGCCAGTGTGCTTCAATAGGACAAAGTGGAAAGAGTCATTCTATGTGGTACCATTTGGAACTATAGCATCATTTGTACAACGGACTGCTGAAATACCTGGGTTATAACAATATATTCCAGTCATTATCTGAATTTTTATGATACACTGTAAGCTGATGAATTTCAAGCAGAGAGAAAGGTGATACTGTATCAGGTGACAGGTCATCTGACAGGGCACCTTGAAAAGGTTATCTTGTACAATATTGCATGAGGTAGAAATGGCCCCGTGCTACGTTTTTACAGTAGCCAACCCCTTTACAATACCTCTATTTCTGATGATTTGTCCTACTTATGTAATGTATCAGGATAATGAAACTGTAAGACTCACATATTTCTCAACATGCTCACAACCTGCCATTGGATACAAATTATACAACAATTGTGCATGTCAAGTTATAGTTGAATACTGTATGGACAATTATATTTACCATCTACTATTCTTTCTATTCAACACTTCAAAAATAACAGTTTTAAATGTGTATCTTGTATTCTTTACTATTGGAATACACGGTAGTTAAAATGACTACATGGTGAGCCTGTCATTATCTGATGTATTGAATGACTCAGGGGTGAAAGATGTGTGAAACCCCAATGAATGCATAATCAAAGGTTCTGAACATAATATCAGGGGCTTTACAAGTGTTATCAGTTTAGAGTTTGTACTTAGAGTTTAGAAAATCTACCACTTTCATAAAACAAACGTGATAGAAAAAATCTCGAGGCTACGCAAAATGGTGATCCTACGTTGTTATGTAGCAACAATACTCAGACGTGTGCATCCCCACAATTATAAACTCCACTCAACTACTCAGGATCGCCATTTTGCATAGCTAATTGTGTTCTTGCGTCGCGTATCCTATGTAAGGTAAAATTAGGTTGAGAGGAGGAAGGGCACAGGGTGGACTACCCTCCTAGGCTCCCTACAAGACATCAGACTGGACTTCAATCTTTTTTATCAGAGCTTATACACTGATCTTTGTCATGAAATTGTGTCTTTCTGTTAGCAAAGTATATTTCAATATATGTAGATCTACCTGATTGAATGAGTATCTACCTCTGTGTATCAGTCCTTGTTTGAACCCTTGGAATGAGTAGAAGCCTATTTTTAATAGGAGAGCAGTGTACAATACACAGTCATGCATTGTGTTACCAAGGAAAATTTAAAATAAACATTATTTCAATGGAGCAACATGGAGAAACAATGTGGGACAACAAAGTGTTAAAAGCAGATGAATGGTGTCAATATGAGCACTGGGATGCTCTGTGTGGTGAGGTACAGTACAGAAGGCTACACAGCCCATAATATGAATATATTATCAAAGATTTCCATAGTGTACAAAGAATGATAGAAGGACACACAAGGTGACAGATGAGCAGACGGGGGTAAAAGACACAAAGATATTTCCTACTCTTCAAAATTTCAACTTCTTCAAACAGCGGGTAGGTAGTTATTTCATGTACAATGTCTAAAATTAGTAATAATTTGATTTATAAAACTTGTATTTTTATAATTGTAAAAGCCTGTTAAATGACAGAACATTCAATGTTGTTCACTTGATTTTTTTTATTTTACAACCTGAAGGATTTTATTGGTCACGTTTGTTTACTGTGTATTGTGTACCTCCTGTAGTGAATTTACCATTTGGATATTCCATCTATTAGAGTGTCTTGTTTAGTTTACCGTAAACAATAGCCAAGCATAACATCACCAACAGTATGCGGTATGTGACGCAAATTCAAATTGTAATGAAATATGCATAGTCACCAATTTGTTTTATTATTCATATCAATAGTAATATTATTCTTATTATTAGTGTTATTCATGTTATTATTATTCATATTATTACTATTTAAATATATTGTACTGAGATAGAACAGGGAAGAGGAGATGGGAAAAGTAGGAGGGAGTGCAAGTTAGAAGGGCAGTGGGTTGGATTTAAACCTTTGCTGAATAGGGCTGGACTAACGCATTTGGGGCCCCAGGGAACCTAACCCCAGTTTTTTTGTTTTGTCATTACAGGCAGGAGACAGGTGGTTGAATGAAGCCTCAACCACTAAACATGCTGTGGAGTCTCTCTCTCTGCCCTTTAATGGGTGAGTTTCTAATGCATACGTATGCAGACTATCAGGAATCAAGGTAAGACCAAGTGCAGACTGTGTGAAGTAACATTGGATAATAGGAAAGATGGGCGACACCTGGAGGGGGGTGGTGACAAGCACATGTGGAACAGATCAGGGCGAGACAGCAGACGTCTATGCCTCCTGTTGTCGTTGTTTTGTGTGTTGTTTTTTCACAACAACAGCAAACAGTGTTGCTTCCTTTTACTTCTTTATCACATTTCTCTACCTCCTACCTTTCATCACTACTTCTGCAGCAATAGTTGGTAATCATACCTCTGCTTCACTGTAGTGCCTCTACAACTACTCATACAGACAGGGCAAAATGAAGTACAGAATGGATAAACAAGGAAGATGATTTTAATGTATGCAAATTCTGATTTATTTACAGGAGTTGTGTTGCTAGCCCAGATGGTCAATGCTGCAACAGGTGAGACCACAGACTTTTTGACTGTCATAATGTTTTATACATGTAACGGCTCTCTTTCGGTGAGTGAGTAGACCAAGGCGCAGCGGGTGATGAATACATAATACTTTAATGTAAGACGAAGACAGACACGAAATACACTTGACTAAATATACAAAATAACAAAACGAACTAGACAGACCTAAACTACGAACTTACATGAAACGAAGAACACATGAACAGGAACGACCGAGACGAGACAGTACCGTGTGGTGCAATAAACACAGACACAGCAACAATCACCCACAAACAAACAGTGAGAACAACCTACCTTAATATGACTCTCAATTAGAGGAAAACGCAAAACACCTGCCTCTAATTAAGAGCCATACCAGGCAACCCAAAACCAACATAGAAACAGCAAACATAGACTGCCCACCCAAAACTCACGCCCTGACCATCACACACATACAAAACAACAGAAAACAGGTCAGGAACGTGACAATACATGACCATTTTAAATAAGTATTCTAAATCCTAATAGATTGACTTATCTTTTTTATATTACTTTATAAATAGATGATTGGAAAATACAAAGTTGTCATATCTACAACTTGATCTTAACATGAGGAATTGTAAGATCCCTGTTCCTAAGAACTCTAAGGCATCATGCCACAATGACTACCACCCTATAGCACTCACATCAGTAATCATTAACTCCATCATCCAGTTGCTGGGCAGGGGGTTGAATGACTGTCAAAGATAAAATAAAAAAATTCTGTCAAAATAAACAAACATTATTATTTTATTTTTTACCTTTTTTTCAATTAAAAAATAAATAATTCTAAGGGGTGGATCAGCTTAATATTGTAGAAAGAATGTTGCTTCCATCAATGTAATTGTCTGCATAATTTCCAATCCCCCATATATTTTTGGGGTAAATATATATATCCATACACTCATGCATACATATACACATATATACATACACATACCTATATAGACATACATACTTTTTAAAAGAATATACCTTTATTATTATTCCCCGCAACCCTACCACCGATCCCCCAATTGGAGTAAACTAATAAACACTTCGGCTTTTACCTTCAATTTATACATCTTATACACATTTTACAGACACAGTCTACTTTACAATAGTTCTCTCTTGTTTGTTCTTAGTCCTTCCTCTATTTCTGATGTCCATCCAGTTTTATTTCTATTTGTAACTGTGCTATTTCACAAAAGTTCCGAACCTATATACATTTTACAGATCCCATATGTTTTACATTGTTTATCTTGTTATTAGTCCCACCCTTCAGCTCCATTCAACCCCTCCCATCTATCTCTCAACATCATCCATTTCGGATTTCTATTTGCCATATATTTGTGCTGTGATGTGCTGTGATGCTTCACAAAATAATTGAACCTTTCTATTCTCATAGCTTCTACAGATTATAAATTAAAAATATATTTTTTTGCTAAAATAATAATAATATTATTGATTGATTGACTGTGGCTTTTCAAATCACGCCAGTATTGCTATCTGCAGCATTAGTTCTAGGCAAATGTTGCAATTCTTCAGCCATTCCTGGACCTGTGACCAAAAACTAGCTACATATGGACAATACCAAAATAAATGATCTAATGACTCTGCCTCCTCACAGCAGAATCTGCAGAGCTGGGAAGATTGTATCCCCCATATACTGTATATAACATTCTATTGGTTGCAAGAATTTTGTATAGTAATTTAAATTGAAAAAATTGACGTTTTGAATCCGGCGTTGTTTTGCGTATCAATTCATAAACCATGTGCCATGGAATGGGTACATCGAAAATCTTTTCACAACAATTTTGCAATTTATATGGCACAGCTGTCAGTTTTTTGGACCTTAAATGAAATTGGTATATGTTTTTATTTATCACACTTTTCTTTAACTATTTATGTTCTTTAATACAGGGCCGACATACACGTTTTTTCCCCTTCTACTTGCCTCTTCCATTTTTGTGGTAATGCTGCAATTAATTGGTTGTAATTTTTGTGTGACATAACTCATCCAGTCCTATTTATGATATCATTCACTAAAATTATACCTTTTTTTAAAAATATTTTTTTTAAATTTCTTCGAAAAATACCGTTTTTTTTTATCAATTAGTATATTTGAATTTAACCACAATATTTGTTGTATTATTTGTTCTGTCTTTTCAGGTGGATTAAACTGAAATTGCAACCAACTTTCTAAGGCTTGTTTAAAAAATAAAGATATTTTGGAGATTATTTCCTTGTCAAACAACCGAAAGTGAGCAGGTGTAATCTGAATAAAGGGAAAAAGGCCCTTCTTGAACATAGGATGAGACATTCGTACCAATTTACTAGATTGGATTTAAGTATAACTTTTGTATGACTGATGCCTTTAGTGAGAGGTCTAACGCTTTAATATTTAATCATTTCTGCCCTCCGAATTCATATTCGTTATATAAATAGGCCCTTTTAATGTTATCTGGTTTGCCGTTGCAAATAAAATTGAATATTTTTTGTTCATATAATTTAAAAAGCAGGTCACTAGGTGTAGGCAAAACCATAAGCAAATAGGTCAACTGTGATATGACTAAAGAGTTAATCAGGGTGATTTTCCCACAAATAGACAGCTTTTTTCCTTTCCATGGTAGGAAGATCTATTTTTGCTAACTTTCTATAAACATTTATTGGAGTGAGATCATTTCTTTCTTTTGGGATTTGTATACCGAGTATGTCCACATCTCCGTCAGACCATTTAATTGGTAAACTACATGGTAATGTAACATTTGCATTTTTTAGTGATCCAATACATAATATAGTACACTTATCATAATTTGGTTTTAATCCAGAGAGGATGGCAAAAGTATCTAGATCCTCTATGAGGCCGTGGAGAGACTCTAATTGTGGTTTTAAAAGAAAACATGAATCATCAGCGTACAATGACACCTTAGTTTTTAAGCCACGGATTTCTAATCCCTTAATATTTTTGTTTTATCTAATCTTAACAGCTAACATTTCGATGGCAATAATAAATAGATATGCCGATAGTGGACAACCTTGTTTTACTCCTCTAGATAGTTTAAAACTTTCTGAGATGTAGCCATTATTTACTATTTTACACCTAGGGTTACTATACCTAACTTTAACTTCTCTGGGGCAGGTGGGACGCAAACGTCCCACCGGCCAATAGCCAGGGAAAATACAGTGCGCCATATTCAAATAACATGATATAAAAATCAAACTTTCATTAAATCACACATGTAAGATACCAAATTAAAGCTACACTCGTTGTGAATCCAGCCAACATGTCAGATTTCAAAAAAGTTTTTCGGCGAAAGCATAAGATGCTATTATCTGATGATAGCACATCAGTAAACAAACAGAGTAACATATTTCAACACTGCAAGCACGACACAAAACGCAGAAATAAAATATAAATCATGCCTTACCTTTGACGAAATTCTTCTGTTGGCACTCCAATATGTCCAATAAACATCACAAATGGTCCTTTTGTTCGATTAATTCCGTCGATATATATCCAAAATGTCAATTTATTTGGACCGTTTCATCCAGAAAAACACAGCTTCCAACTTTCGCCAAGTCACTACAAAATATATCAAAAGTTACATGTAAATTTACCAAAACATTTCAAACTACTTTTGTCATACAACGTTAGGTATTATTAAACGTTAATAATCGATCAATTTGAAGACGGGATGATCTGTGTTCAATACAAAAAGAAACCAAACTGACGCAACTTTTTTCATAACGTGACTCTCTCCAAAAATTTACTTCATGTGACCCTCATTTACGATAGCCCTACTTCTTCAGTACACAAAGGAATAACCTCAACCGATTTCCAGGGACTGGTGACATCCAGTGGAAGCGGTAGGAACTGCAAGCAAGTCCATTAGAAATCTGGTATCTCTAAAAAACCTAATTGAAAAGACAGTGACATCAAAAAAAAAAAAATTCTGAATGGTTTGTCCTCAGGGTTTTGCCTGCTACATAAGTTCTGTTATTCTCACAAACATGATTCAAACAGTTTTAGAAACTTCAGAGTGTTTTCCATCCAAATCTACTAATAATATGCATATCTTATATTCTGGGGATGAGTAGCAAGTAGTTGAATTTTGGCATGCTATTTTTCCCGAAAGTGAAAAAGCTGCGCCCTGCCCTCAAGAAGTTTTAACCCATTTTATAAGAGATTCTCCAAAATTGAAATATTCTAGGCATTTATATATAAACTCCATTCGTACTTTATGAAAAGCTTTTTCAAAGTCAACAAACATTATTAGATCCAATGCCTTTTGTCCTGAGACTGATGCCATGCAAGCGTTTGTACGCGCGTACACTTGCATACACACACTTTCATTCAAATTCACACGTGTACACAAACGGACATACACACATGTAAGTAGTGCCACATATGCACACAAACAGTTGGCCTTGATGTCTTTTGTTTTTGTCTTTTGTTTTTGTTGTTGGTTGTTGGCGCATCGGGTGGGTGGTAGTTTTAGTTGGGTTGGGGGGGGACGGTGGATTGGGGGAGGGGTGGAAATGGGAGGGTTTGGGGTGGGGAGTGGAGTGGAGGGGGAGGTTTTTTGGGAAGGATTTGTGTGTGTGGGGGGGGGGGTCTTGGATGGTTGAGGGGCAGCTCCCGAGGGGAACTGTGGGGGGATCTTGGATGGTTGGTCGCCTGGCGGTTGGGAGCTTGGGCCGGTGGCCGAGAGGTGGCTGGTTTGGGTCCCCTTATTCGCCTGGGTGGGGCATCTGTCCTTGTGCTCTTGGACAGGGCTCTTGACCCTGGTTGCTCCTGTTGGTCACTCTGGATGGGAGTCTGTTAGATGACTGAATGTAATGTAAATGTTGAGCGGCTTCACTGCAGGTAGATTGTACAGGCCCCCATTAAAACCTCTTAAGGATAAGGCCCTTCTTTTCAATTTTCGCCTAAAATGACATACCCAAATCTAACTGCCTGTAGCTCAGGACCTGAAGCAAGGATATGCATATTCTTGATACCATTTGAAAGGAAACACTTTGAAGTTTGTGAAACTGTGAAATGAATGTAGGAGAACAAAACACAAAAGATCTAGTAAAAGATAATACAAAGAAAAAAAGAAAACATTTCCATTTTTGTTGCATCATCTTTGACATGAAAAAGAAAAGCCACACATTCAGCTAGGAAGCTGTAGGGAATGTAGAAAGTGTCCACAAAAGGGCAACAGTGTATGTGTGAAGTTTCAGACTGATAACTTTAAGAATGAGCAAGCTACGTTTAGTATGAAGTCACCCAGGTGTCCCTCACAATTTGCCTAAATGTACCCAAGTGGCAGAATTGGTAAATTGATACATTTTCAAGAACATAACTATAGAAAATATACAAAAATGCTATGCTAATAAAAAATACAAGTTTACACACTCCCAGGAATGTCATTAACTTCCTACATGAAATGTACTAACAGGAGACACGACAAGAATGCTGATCCAATGTCTCCAAACACAGAAGTGAAATATTTAAGATAAGCGCCAAGTTAGCAGCCAACACTGATCTAATGTCATAAGTGAACACACCACAAACCACACACAAAGGTTTTTTTAAATTACATTAAAATGTACACACTATTTACAATTACAGTATTTAGAACACCCTCTACACAATATTGTGCTGCTGGGCACAAGTTCCAAGTCTCTTTCTGCTGTCAAGCACATTCCATCCTCTACTTGTAGGCTGGCTGGGTTTTCACACCTCTAGATGGCTGGGCGGGGGTTTGTTGTGGAGCCAGAGAGAGCAGCAGTCAGACTAAGTGGGGGATGGAGGACTTGAATGTGTTCTCTTTGAAGTCAGTCTTTACCACTATTGAAGATTTTTTTTTTTTATCAGTAAGATCTGAAGTTTATTACTTATTTTATTGAACCTTTATTTTAGCAATACATCAAATTAACAACACATCTACAAACATATATTATATAGAGTAGGGAGAACACTGTTGAAATGTGTGTACCAATTTTTTTCACATTTTATTTTATTAACTAGGCAAGTCAGTACAAATTCTTAATTACAATGACGCCTACCCCGGTCAAACCCGGACGATGCTGGGCCAATGGTGCCCCTCTATGAGACTCCCAATCACAGGTGTATGATGCAGCCTGTGATGCAGCCTGGATTCGAACCAGGTACTGCAGTGTGTTAGACCACTGCGCCACTCAGGAGCCCAATGTGTATTGTATGTTGACTTTGACATGTTGTGACTTTCAAGTATCTTGTTTGCTAGTCATACATATATTTCTTCAGGGATTTTACATATATATATAAATATTTTATTTGATTGCTATATATACATATATATATATATATATATATATATATATATATATATATATATATAGCAATCATATATATATATATATGTATATATAGCAATCAAATAAAATATTTCAAAAAATCTAATGAAAACTATGCAACCATTCAAACAACTGCATTAGCATGAGAATATATATTTAAAAAAATGTATTTCACTTACCAGTCTAAGGTCGCATCCTTTCCTTTAGCTGTTGTCTAAACTATATTCACTAACTGATTCCGTGACACTTTCCCAGAAGATTTCTGCTAGAATATTGTCCAATAGCTGTATACCTGGACATTGATTTAGCTTTTCCAGTATTAGTAGCCATGATATTTACATTGACATTTAAGTCCTTTAGCAGACACTCTTATCCAGAGCAACTTACAAATTGGAAAGTTCATACATAGTCATAACAGATATGCCTAACGCGCTGCGACGTGTTCTTGCATGGATTTCCAATGGCCACTCGACTCTCATAAGCGCGAGATTAGCACAAAGGTTTTTCTTCACACAAAGGGTTTCCACATACTCACGTAAAGCACAGCTCATTGGCTATCTAGCTAGCTAGGTTTCAAAACGATAGGTAGCCATGGGACAAAGATACAGTCAATCAAGTGAACCCCCGCCCGTCTCATCGACGTGCAATGATGTCATGTCTCCCTGGCTAAAATTGGCTTTCCAAAGGATATACTGAATGCAGAATGATATAGCAAAGGCTGGTTACTTTTTAGAGTGCCTGAGGAATAAATACGAACCTTATTTGACTGGGTTAAACAATGTTTAGCATTCGATTTTCACAGATTTCTTTCTTTGCAAGTTGAACGAGTGGAAATACAAAATCGATCGTGCATACTATATCAATCTTTTTAGGATATAAAAAAGGTTTTTATAAAAGAAAATGACACTACATGTTATCTCTGGGACCCTTAGGATGACAAATCAGAGCAAGATTTCAGAATGTAAGGAAATTATTTTCCTTCGGATGTGAATCTATCAAACCTGTCGCGAGATAAAAGTGTTTTGTTGTTGTGCACTCTCCTCAAGCAATAGCATGGTATTTTTTCACTGTAATAGCTACTGGACAATGCAGTTAGATTAACAAGAATTTAAGCATTCTACCAATATAAGACACTTATATGTACGGGGAAATTGGTTGTACTTTACAACAACGCTCTAGTCACATTATGCATATTGGGCAACAACTGTCCCATAGACGGGACACCGATCCATAAGAGGTTTTAACATCAGCGGGACTGAAGTGGAGCGCGTCGAGAGTTTCAAGTTCCTTGGAGTCTACATCACCATCAAACTATCATGGTCCAAACACACCAAGACAGTTGTGAAGATGGCACGACAACACCTTTTTGATTGATTAGATTTTTTTAAACTTTACTTTATTTAGGAAATATTTGATCAACTTTATTTCTTGATCTGCATTGTTGGGTTAAGGGCTTGTAAGTAAGCATTTCACGGGTAGGTCTACACCTGTTGTATTCTCTGATTTGTGTCCGACTTGCTCAGGTGGAATAAACATACACTTGCGTCATTTTTCAATGCTGATTTGAATGTCATTGAGAAAACAGAGAAGTGTCAAATATTTTTTTTCAAACATCCTTTCTAAATGTAAAATTAATCCTCAAAGTAATCATCTAGTTCTTCAAAAGTATCTGTAATCTGATTACAATATTTCTGCTGGTAATGGATTCCAGTTACCGTTTTTTTTGTAATCCCGTACATGTAACAGATTACATGTAATCCGTTACTCCCCAACCCTGATTATGCTTAATTGCTTTATTCTTATTCACAGGGCCCTAAACACTCACACACACCGATACTCCAACACACACACACTCAATCCATAATTTGCTCTCACACACATAATATGCACTCTACACACACGCACACCAACTCGCATACAATCATCATTTACACTGCTGTTACTCTGTTTATCATAAATCCTGATGCCTAGTCACCTTACCACTATACATTTCTCCCTCTATCACTCCAGTATCCCTGCACATTGTAAATATGGTACTGGAACTGACTGACCCATTATATAGTATGATTCATTACTTTCTCCTGTTCCTCTCATTTCTTATTTTTATTTATTGTGTGTTTTTGTTCTAACTTCTGATATTTTTAGAATTACATTACTGCATTGTTGGGTTTAGAGCTTGCAAGAAAGACATTTCAACGTGAAACTTCATTGGCAATAATTTGTAATTTCTGTATTAAAACAGTATTTTCTCTGTCCCTGTAGTAAATGTAGCGTTGAAAGGAGTGGCCACCCAGTCATCAACAGAATGGTATTGCATAGCTCAAAATGCCATTGATGGGAACAGAGAATCAGACGGTCAGAAAGGATCCTGCACCCACACTGCATATGACACCAACCCCTGGTGGAGAGTGGACTTACTGGATGTGTACAGAGTGACAGCTGTCACCATCACCAACAGAGGAGACTGCTGTTCTGAGAGGCTTAATGGTGCTGAGATCCGCATCGGTAACTCACTGGAGAACAATGGCATCAACAACCCCAGGTCACATATAAATAAATAAAAACAACACGTAGATTTGTACTTGTCTCTGGAATCTATTAGGATACATTGGTTTTCATCCATACTTCTGTTGCTACTCTGTGGCTTTATATTTAACAGACTGATGATGGTATTCTACATGGTACTGCACATTCTAGAGCGTCCTCATTCATTCACTATCTCTCTCTCTTTCAGATGTGTTGTCATATCCCTCATCCAAGCAGGAGAGACCAAAACTGTCCAGTGTAATGAGATGGAGGGTCGCTACGTTGTTGTGGTCATCCCTGACAGGAATGAATATCTCACTCTGTGTGAGGTGGAAGTATATGGCACTCCTAGAGGTAATCATCTATAACTGTCTTCACTGTTCACATTTATTTTTGATCATAAAAGTAATATTATATGACAGATCTGTAGGAGAATCAAAGCTGATGTCATAAATCAAAAGAGAAAACAGAATGGTGTAATGAATGGTTGAAGTTTCTGCCAAATCTAACAAAGTAAAGTCAATATTGTTATATGGTGGTGAGAATTCCTGCATTTAAAGTTGAAATATGATGTCAGTGTCCCCTTAAATGAGAGCTGTGAACTCTTGACTTCTGTTTCAGACCCACTCACCCCTCCCACCTCCACTCCACCTCCCACCACCACTATCCCCCCTTCTTCTCCCCCTTTTTCTCCAACATCCCCCCTCACCCCTCCCACCTCCACTCCACCTCCCACCACCACTATCCCCCCTTCTTCTCCCCCTTTTTCTCCAACATCCCCCCTCACCCCTCCCACCTCCACTCTACCTCCCACCACCACTATCCCCCCTTCTTCTCCCCCTTTTTCTCCAACATCCCCCCTCACCCCTCCCACCTCCACTCCACCTCCCACCACCACTATCCCCCCTTCTTCTCCCCCATTTTCTCCAACATCCCCCCTCACCCCTCCCACCTCCACTCTACCTCCCACCACCACTATCCCCCCTTCTTCTCCCCCTTTTTCTCCAATATCCCCCCTCACCCCTCCCACCTCTACTCAATCTCTCACCATTACTTTTCTCCCCTCTTCCCCAACATCCCCTTCCTCCTCTCAATCTCCCACCTCCACCAGTGCTTCTACCCTTCTCCCCTCCACTTCCACTCCACCTCCTCCTTCCACCAGTTTCACCTTCTTGAGGAGGAAGGTGATGGTGGTGAGGGAGAAGCTGTGCTGGTCCGATGCTCTGTTCTACTGCAGAGAGCACTACTGGGACCTGGTCAGTGTTCGCAACGAGACAGAGCAGAGGGTCCTGGAGAAACTGGTGAATGACAGTAACCTCATCACACCCCTCACCTCCCATCTGTGGCTGAGCCTGCGCAGGTACACTACCTAATGGTTTTAACAGTCAAATATTAATTTTATAGCAGCCATCCAATGTCGTGTACCAACAGTTGCTGAATATCTTCTCATCTTCAGTTTGCTCCACTGTTCATGCACCTTGATTTTAAAGTGAGGCAGCTTTTCTCTGCCTGCAGGTACATCCTGGGAGACACGTGGTACTGGATGACCGGAGACAGTATGAACTACACCCACTGGGTGAACGGCGTCCCACCTAGGAAGGACATCTCCAACCCCTGTGGAGCGTTGACCAACGGGGCCAACGGAGGGAACTTCCTCTGGGTGGAGCGGCTTTGTGGTGACCATTACAACTTCCTCTGCTACTCAGGTACCTGCTTTTCTCATGATACAGGTGGAAGACTATTTTTCATTGGAGTAGATGTTCTTCTTTATAAAGTTTCTTTCAGCATTGTTTCTGCCTAGTTTTCTAATATCTGTGTCAATGACTGCTCCCTATGTGGTTTAGAGACCATGTTGCCTCTCTCTTGTCTCTCTCTGTCCTCAGGTCCTGAAGCAGGGGTCAACAGAGTGGATTTCTACAGCAGCAGACGGCCATATTGAGGCGCTGTGGAGCTCCAGAGGCTGACATCCAATCCCCTTTATATTTTCCTGTTGTAAAATTACCTAATTTTGTTTTACATTTTATAACATTGTGTGTGATTTAATATTAATGTTATAGATTATGAGAGCATTGTTCCTTTATACAATCACAATGCTGTCAAAGTGTGTTTTTAAAGAGTCGATTGAATGCCCCACACGTCACACGTGACATAATTTTGAATATTGAATAGCTCCCTGTAAGTTTATGCTAAAGATTTACCTACACATCAATCCCCTGTGTCACGAACCGACTCGTAGCCTGTGACAAAGAGGGAGACAACGTGGAAATAAGGAATAACAAAAATATTTTTATTTAAAAAAGTAAACTACATGCAATTTAATTAACAATGGTGTGTGTAGTCAGTAATGTACATGAGTGGTTGCGTGCATAAATTGTGATAATGAGGGGTGATGAGAGGTGCCAAAACAAACAAGCCACAAAATGGCACAACCAAAAATAACGTGTGTCTGCGTGGAGAGAGTCTCCTCAACGTATGGCGGAAAGGTGTATTTATCCCCGGGACACCCCCGAGCACAGTTGTGTCCCATTTCGGTGACGACCCTCCCGGCTCCGCCCACCGACATCCTATTAAGGAAAACAAGAGCAAAGAAAAATAATTTTGCAGACAGTGTGGAAGGGTCGTCACACCTCTTAACACTGAGATATATTTACATGCACATTTGTGGCCTGCTGGAGGTCATTTTGCAGGGCTCTGGCAGTGCTCCTCCTTGCACAAAGGCGGAGGTAGCGGTCCTGCTGCTGGGTTGTTGCCCTCCTACGGCCTCCTCCACGTCTCCTGATGTACTGGCCTGTCTCCTGGTAGCGCCTCCATGTTCTGGACACTACTCTGACAGACACAGCAAACCTTCTTGCCACAGCTCGCATTGATGTGCCATCCTGGATGAGCTGCACTACCTGAGCCACTTGTGTGGGTTGTAGACTCCGTCTCATGCTACCACTAGAGTGAAAGCACCGCCAGCATTCAAAAGTGACCAAAACATCAGCCAGGAAGCATAGGAACTGAGAAGTGGTCTGTGGTCACCACCTGCAGAATCACTCCTTTATTGGGGGTGTCTGGCTAATTGCCTATAATTTCCACCTTTTGTCTATTCCATTTGCACAACAGCATGTGAAATTTATTGTCAATCAGTGTTGCTTCCTAAGTGGACAGTTTGATTTCACAGAAGTGTGATTGACTTGGAGTTACATTGTGTTGTTTAAGTGTTCCCTTTATTTCTTTGAGCAGTGTATATATATAATACTTTTTTATCTTTGAATTTCATATTTACATCCATTTGACATTGTTTTCAAACTCTTTATTGGTGTTATCATCACATATACTGTACATGATACACTTTTGATGTTTGATTTTTGAATTGATGTTAAATTATGAAGTTAGATTATGATAAATTATGATTGTAAATTATGATAGTAAATGATTGTAAATTATAGTACATGATGATGATAAATGGTCATAGTAAATGATGGTAAATGAGGATTTTATATGATGTTGATGTTCTTTTTACCATCAGTAGTGGTGATGTGGAGCAGGTCTGTAATGCAGTTTGTATGTGACGTAGGATGTTTTTACAAACCGTTTCTTTTCTGTTTATTTTTAAGGTGGAATTAGGAAATAGAAAAAATGACATCCAACATTTATTTGTCTTTTATGTTACATTACATTAGAATATTACATCTACACATCACGGTCTAAGATACAGCCTTTATCCACTGGACTAGAGAACACGAGAGAACACGAGAGGATGCTAGAGAACACTATAGAATATGTTAAAGCCACTCTGTAAGATCTGGTTACCATCAAAGAAAAAGTGGTCCCAACGATGCAATCATAGAGATACTAATCAATTATTCTAAATGTACAGTGCCTTCAGAAAGTATTCAACCTCCTTGACTTTTTCCACATTTTGTTGCATTACAAAGTGGGATTAAAAATAATTGAATTGTCATGTTTGATCAACGATCTACACAAACTACTCAGTAATGTCAATGTGGAAGAAAACGATTTTTTTGTACAAATTCATGAAAAATAAAACAGTAATATATCTTGATTAGATAAGTATTCAACCCCGTGAGTCAATACATGTCAGAAACACCTTTGGCAGAAATTACAGCTTGTGAGTCTTTTTCGGTAGGTCTCTAAGCGCTTTGGACACCTGGATTATACAACATTTGCACATCATTCTTTTTATAATTCTTCAAGCACTGTCAAATTGGTTGTTTATCATTGCAATAGATTTTCAAGCCTATTTAAGTCAAGACTGTAACTAGGCCACTCAGGAACGTTCAATGTCATCTTGATAAGCAACTCCAGTGTAGATTTGGCCTTATGTTTTAGGTTATTGTCCTGCTGAAAAGTGTATTTGTCTTCCAGTGTCTGTTGGAAAGCAGACTGAACCTGGTTTTCCAAAAAATCTCCCTAGTCCTTGCCACTGACAAGCATACCCATAACATGATGCTGCAACTTCGCAATATAAAGAGTGGTACTCAGTGATGTGTTGTGTTGGATTTTCCCCAAACATAATGCTTTGTATTCAGGACAAAAAGTTTTAAAAATGAACACATTCTTTACACTATTACTTTATTGCCTTGTTGCAAACAGGATGCAGTTTTTAGAATATTTTTATTCTGTACAACATTTACATTTACATTTAAGTCATTTAGCAGACGCTCTTATCCAGAGCGACTTACAAATTGGTGCATTCACCTAATGACATCCAGTGGAACAGCCACTTTACAATAGTGCATCTAGATCTTTTAAGGGGGGGGGGGGGGGGGCAGAAGGATTGCTTTATCCTATCCTAGGTATTCCTTGAAGAGGTGGGGTTTCAGGTGTCTCCGGAAGGTGGTGATTGACTCCGCTGTCCTGGCGTCGTGAGGGAGTTTGTTCCACCATTGGGGTGCCAGGGCAGCGAACAGTTTTGACTGGGCTGAGCGGGAACTGTACTTCCTCAGTGGTAGGGAGGCGAGCAGGCCAGAGGTGGATGAACGCAGTGCCCTTGTTTGGGTGTAGGGCCTGATCAGAGCCTGAAGGTACTGAGGTGCCGTTCCCCTCACAGCTCCGTAGGCAAGCACCATGGTCTTGTAGCGGATGCGAGCTTCAACTGGAAGCCAGTGGAGAGAGCGGAGGAGCGGGGTGACGTGAGAGAACTTGGGAAGGTTGAACACCAGACGGGCTGCGGCGTTCTGGATGAGTTGTAGGGGTTTAATGGCACAGGCAGGGAGCCCAGCCAACAGCGAGTTGCAGTAATCCAGACGGGAGATGACAAGTGCCTGGATTAGGACCTGCGCCGCTTCCTGTGTGAGGCAGGGTCGTACTCTGCGGATGTTGTAGAGCATGAACCTACAGGAACGGGCCACCGCCTTGATGTTGGTGGAGAACGACAGGGTGTTGTCCAGGATCACGCCAAGGTTCTTAGCGCTCTGGGAGGAGGACACAATGGAGTTGTCAACCGTGATGGCGAGATCATGGAACGGACAGTCCTTCCCCGGGAGGAAGAGCAGCTCCGTCTTGCCGAGGTTCAGCTTGAGGTGGTGATCCGTCATCCACACTGATATGTCTGCCAGACATGCAGAGATGCGATTCGCCACCTGGTCATCAGAAGGGGGAAAGGAGAAGATTAATTGTGTGTCGTCTGCATAGCAATGATAGGAGAGACCATGTGAGGTTATGACAGAGCCAAGTGACTTGGTGTATAGCGAGAATAGGAGAGGGCCTAGAACAGAGCCCTGGGGGACACCAGTGGTGAGAGCGCGTGGTGAGGAGACAGATTCTCGCCACGCCACCTGGTAGGAGCGACCTGTCAGGTAGGACGCAATCCAGGCGTGGGCCGCGCCGGAGATGCCCAACTCGGAGAGGGTGGAGAGGAGGATCTGATGGTTCACAGTATCGAAGGCAGCCGATAGGTCTAGAAGGATGAGAGCAGAGGAGAGAGAGTTAGCTTTAGCAGTGCGGAGCGCCTCCGTGATACAGAGAAGAGCAGTCTCAGTTGAGTGACTAGTCTTGAAACCTGACTGATTTGGATCAAGAAGGTCATTCTGAGAGAGATAGCAGGAGAGCTGGCCAAGGACGGCACGTTCAAGAGTTTTGGAGAGAAAAGACAGAAGGGATACTGGTCTGTAGTTGTTGACATCGGAGGGATCGAGTGTAGGTTTTTTCAGAAGGGGTGCAACTCTCGCTCTCTTGAAGACGGAAGGGACGTAGCCAGCGGTCAAGGATGAGTTGATGAGCGAGGTGAGGTAAGGTAGAAGGTCTCCGGAAATGGTCTGGAGAAGAGAGGAGGGGATAGGGTCAAGCGGGCAGGTTGTTGGGCGGCCGGCCGTCACAAGACGCGAGATTTCATCTGGAGAGAGAGGGGAGAAAGAGGTCAAAGCACAGGGTTGGGCAGTGTGAGCAGAACCAGCGGTGTCGTTTGACTTAGCAAACGAGGATCGGATGTCGTCGACCTTCTTTTCAAAATGGTTGACGAAGTCGTCTGCAGAGAGGGAGGAGGGGGGGGAGGGGGAGGAGGATTCAGGAGGGAGGAGAAGGTGGCAAAGAGCTTCCTAGGGTTAGAGGCAGATGCTTGGAATTTAGAGTGGTAGAAAGTGGCTTTAGCAGCAGAGACAGAAGAGGAAAATGTAGAGAGGAGGGAGTGAAGGGATGCCAGGTCCGCAGGGAGGCGAGTTTTCCTCCATTTCCGCTCGGCTGCCCGGAGCCCTGTTCTGTGAGCTCGCAATGAGTCGTCGAGCCACGGAGCGGGAGGGGAGGACCGAGCCGGCCTGGAGGATAGGGGACAGAGAGAGTCAAAGGATGCAGAAAGGGAGGAGAGGAGGGTTGAGGAGGCAGAATCAGGAGATAGGTTGGAGAAGGTTTGGGCAGAGGGAAGAGATGATAGGATGGAAGAGGAGAGAGTAGCGGGGGAGAGAGAGCGGAGGTTGGGACGGCGCGATACCATCCGAGTAGGGGCAGTGTGGGAAGTGTTGGATGAGAGCGAGAGGGAAAAGGATACAAGGTAGTGGTCGGAGACTTGGAGGGGAGTTGCAATGAGGTTAGTGGAAGAACAGCATCTAGTAAAGATGAGGTCAAGCGTATTGCCTGCCTTGTGAGTAGGGGGGGAAGGTGAGAGGGTGAGGTCAAAAGAGGAGAGGAGTGGAAAGAAGGAGGCAGAGAGGAATGAGTCAAAGGTAGACATGGGGAGGTTAAAGTCACCCAGAACTGTGAGAGGTGAGCCGTCCTCAGGAAAGGAGCTTATCAAGGCATCAAGCTCATTGATGAACTCTCCAAGGGAACCTGGAGGGCGATAAATGATAAGGATGTTAAGCTTGAAAGGGCTGGTAACTGTGACAGCATGGAATTCAAAGGAGGCGATAGACAGATGGGTAAGGGGAGAAAGAGAGAATGACCACTTGGGAAAGATGAGGATCCCGGTGCCACCACCCCGCTGACCAGAAGGTCTCGGGGTGTGCGAGAACACGTGGGCAGACGAAGAGAGAGCAGTAGGAGTAGCAGTGTTATCTGTGGTGAGCCATGTTTCCGTCAGTGCCAAGAAGTCGAGGGACTGGAGGGACGCATAGGCTGAGATGAGCTCTGCCATGTTGGCCGCAGATCGGCAGTTCCAGAGGCTACCGGAGACCTGGAACTCCACGTGGGTCGTGCGGGCTGGGACCACCAGGTTAGGGTGGGCGCGGCCACGCGGTGTGAAGCGTTTGTATGGTCTGTGCAGAGAGGAGAGAACAGGGATAGACAGACACATAGTTGACAGGCTACAGAAGAGGCTACGCTAATGCAAAGGAGATTAGAATGACAAGTGGGCTACACGTCTCGAATGTTCAGAAAGTTAAGCTTACGTTGCAAAAAAATAAAAATAAAATACAAGATCTTATTGACTAAAATGATATAGTACTGCTGGCTGGTGAAGTAGCCTGGCTAGCAGTGGCTACGTTGTTGAAAGTGAAGCTGGCTAGGTAACCTCGACAATTTCACTAAATTTCTCTAAACTACACAATTATCATGGATACAAGGACAGCAAAGACAACTAGCTAACACTACGCTAATCAAGTCGTTCCGTTGTAATGTAAGTTTCTACAGTGCTGCTATTCGGTAGAAGTTGGCTAGCTAGCAGTGTTGGCTAGGTAGGAGGACGGCAGCGCGGCAGGCGAAAAATAGCTGGCTAGCTAACCGATAATTACTCAAAGCTACACAATTATCTTAGATACAAAGATAGCAAAGAAAACTATGTAGCTAGCTAACACTACACAAGTCAAGTCGTTCCGTTGTAATGTAATCGTTTCTACAGTGCTGCTAATCGGTGGCTAGCTGGCTAGCTAGCAGGGTTGACTACGTTACGTTACGTTACGTTACGTTAGGGCGAGAATACCTGGCTAGCGAACCTCAGCGAACCTTGATAACTACACAATTATCACCGATACAAAGACGGCTATGTAGCCAGCTAAGTAGCTAGCTAAGATCGAACAAATACAAATCAAAGATAGCAAAGACAACTGTGTAGTCAGCCAACACTACACTGATCAAGTCGTTCCGTTGTAATGCACTCGTTTCTACAATGCTGCTATTCGGTGGCAAGCTGGCTAGCTAGCAGTGTTGGCTACGTTGCGTTACGTTAGGGCGAAAATAGCTGGCTGGCGAACCTCAATAACTACACAATTATGTTTGATGCAAAGACGGCTATGTAGCTAGCTAAGATCAAACAAATCAAACCGTTGTACTGTAATAAAAATGAAAATCAGACCGTTGTACTATAATGAAATGTAATGAAAAGTTATACTACTATTCGGTAGACGGTGGACGTTTGCTAGCTGCTGGGCAGATAGCAGTGTGGACTACGATAGGCGACGAAATACGATAATTACGCAATTATCTTTTATACACAGACGGCTAAGTAGCTAGCTAAGAAGAAATTGCTAAGGTTAGACAAATTGAACCGTTGTACTATAATGAAATGTAATGAAATGTAATGAAAAGTTATACTACCTGCAGAGCGAATGCAAATGCGACCGCTCGCTCCAAACCGGATGTCATACAAGCTTCCTTCTTTTCACTCTGTCATTTAGGTTAGCATTGTGGAATAACTACAACATTGTTGGTCCATCGTCGGTTTTCTCCTATCACAACCATTAGGCTCTGTTTTAAAATTACTATTGGCCTCATGGTGAAATCCCTGAGCAGTTTCCGTTCTCTCCAGCAACTGAGTTAGGAAGGACGCCTGTGGTTTCTTTGCAGCAATTCGACCATGAAGGCATGTATTTTTTCTTATTCTTCGGAACAGTGTGTGAAAGTGAATTGTACACCTCTCCCATTAAAATAGGTTTCTACTCTTCCCCTTTCAAAGGGTGAAAACAAGGACTGATACTCAGACATCGATACTTATTCAATAAAGGAGATCAACAGATATAGAAAGACACTTTGCTAAATGACACTGATTATTCTATAAGCTCTGATGAAAAATTATCCAAAAAAGTCCAATCGGATGTCTTCGTATGGAGGATAGCCAACCCTGTGGTTTAGCTCAAATTTGTACTTAATTCTCCCATTGACTTTAATGAATGAGTCATGCGAATGTCAGTGCAGCGCACACCTTTCTGAGTTCTGAATTCGGCATCTTAAACATGGCCATAACTACATATGAGGACACCGTGGTCCGTAACCCGACTTCAGAAGAAAAAAAATTACTTGAAAAAATATATATATAGAGAGAGTGCATTCTAAAAGTATTCAGACCCCTTGACTTTTTCCACATTTTGTTACGTTAAAGCCATATTCTAAAATGTATTCAATTGTTCTTTTTCTCCTCATCAATCTACACACAATACCCCATAATGACAAATAAATAACAGGTTTTTCGAAAAACTTGCAAATGTATATAAAAAAAACTTCAATATCACATTTACATAATATTCAGACACTTTACTCAGTACTTTGTTGAAGTACCTTTGGCAGTGATTACAGCCTCGAGTCTTCTTGGGTATGACTCTACAAGCTTGGCACACCTGTATTTGGGGAGTTTCTCCCATTCTTCTCTGCAGATCCTCTCAAGCTCTGTCAAGTTGGTTGGGGAGTGTCGCTGCACAGCTATTTTCAGGTCTCTCCAGAGATGTTCGATCGGGTTCAAGTCCGGGCTCTGGCTGGGCCACTCAAAGACATTCGGAGACTTTTCCTGAAGCCACTCCTGCGTTGTCATGGCTGTGTGGTTAGGGTTATTGTCCTGTTGGAAGGTGAACCTTCGCCCCAGTATGAGGTCCTGAGCGCTCTGGAGCAGGTTTTCATCAAGGATCTCTCTGTACTTTGCTCCGTTCATCTTTCCCTTGATCCTGACTAGTCTCCCAGTCCCTGCCGCTAAAAAACATCCCCACAGCATGATGCTGCCACCACCATGGTTCACCGTAGGGATGGTGCCTGGTTTCCACCAGATGTGACACATGGCCTTCAGGCCAAAGAGCTCAATCTGGATTTCATCAGACCAAGAAGATGTCATGTACCTTTTACTGAGGAGTGGCTTCCATCTGGCCACTCTACCATAAAGGCCTGATTGGTGGAGTGCTGTCCTTCTGAAAGGTTCTCCCATCTACACAGAGGATCTCTGGAGATCTGTCAGAGTGACCATCGGGTTCTTGGTCACCTCCCTAACCAAGGACCTTCTCCCCCGATTGCTCAGTTTGGCCGGATGGCAAGCTCTAGGAATAGTATTGGTGGTTCCAAACTTCTTCCTTTTAAGAATGAAGAAGGCCACTGTGTTCTTGAGGACCTTCAATTCTGCATAAATGTTTGGATAATCTTTTCCCCAGATTTGTGCCTCAACACAATCTGTCTTGGAGCTCTACAGAAAATTCCTAAGACCTCATGGCTTGGTTTTTACTCGGACATGCACTGTCATCTGTGGGACCTTATATAAAAAGGTGTGTGCCTTTCCAAATCATGTTACGGCTCTCGTTGGTGGTATGAAGAGTGGACCAAGGGGCAGCGTGGTAAGTGTTCATGATTCTTTTATTTCAAAACACTCAAACAAAATAACAAACGTGAAAACGAAAGCGCACAGTTCTGTCAGGCAGAAAACACGAAACAGAAAACAAGATCCCACAAAACCCAAAAGGAAAATGACAACTTATATATGGTCCCCAATCAGAGACAACAATAGACAGCTGTCTCTGATTGGGAACCATACTCAGCCCAAAACACAAAGAAATAGAAAACATAGATTTTCCCCACCCGAGTCACACCCTGACCTAACCAAACATAGAGAATAATAAGGATCTCTAAGGTCAGGGTGTGACAAATCATGTCCAATCAATTGAATTTACCACAGGTGGACTACAATCAATTTGTAGAAACAACTCAAGGATGATCAATGGAAACAGGATGCACCTGAGGTCAAAGTCTCATTGCAAAGGGTCTGAATACTTACACTACCAGTAAAAAGTTTTCACGGGTTGTTCTTTATTTTTTCTATTTTCTACATTGTAGAATAATAGGGAAGACATCAAAACTATGAAATAACACATATGGAATCATGTAGTAACGAAACAAATGTTAAACAAATTTAAGTATATGTTATATTTGAGATTCTTCAAATATCCACCCTTTGCCTTGGCAGTTTTCCACACTCTGGCATTCTCTCAACCAGCTTCATGAGGTGTTGACCTGTAATGCATTTAAATTAACAGGTGTGCCTTTTTAAAAAGTTCATTTGTGGAATTTCTTTCCTTAATGCATTTGAGCCAATCAGTTGGGTTGTGACAAGGTAGGGTTGGGTATACAGAAGATAGCCCTATTTGGTAAAAGACCAAGTCCATATGTGACTCACCACCTGGATTCGGTCTTACGTAGCAAGATTTGAATTTCTGTTTTTTACATTGGATAAAAGTAGAGACTCAGAGCTACAAAATGGTATATCATACACTGCATTTGAGGAACAATGGGAAAGTAATTCTGCTTTGAAAGTTGGTAAACTTGTAAACTCACTTTTGAGAAAATGTCACTTTAGTGTTTCAGTGAGAGAGCTCTTTGTCTACACCCATTCAGCATCGTTCACACCCACCCATCTCGTTTCGCTCTCGCAGCGCACACTTGACGCTCTGGACGATGATTTGTTTAACTCATGAAACATGAAAACAGCCTAACCAGCTATGCTGGCAACAATTTAATTATGCTTATTTGCCGACATTTACTGACACTGGCCATATTCAATGGGTGTTGTACACTTTAGCTTATTAAGACATGTAGCTAGCTACCTAGGTAAATAATGAACCTTGCTAGGTAAACAACATGTAAGATCACACACTTCACGTCACGTTAGCTAACAAGACAGCCACCTAACTAACGTTAGCTAGTTAAACAACAATGAACAGTGACAAATCATGTCATTACTCCCCTGCGTGAATCTTCTGGGAGCTAACCTACCAGGTTCAATGTTAGCTAGCTAACATTAGGCTCTAACTAGCAAAGCTATCGGATCTGGGATACGAATAATAACGCCGTACACACAATGTTAGCTAGGGAGCCAGCCAGCTAACGTTAGCTAGCTAACAGTACACTTTAGCTTAAGATATGTAGTGTTAGGATTTGTGTTTATTGCACTATAACCCAATGCTATATCACATGTGATATAATATTAGCAACTGTTAGCCTGGGCGCCTGGGTGTCTGTGTGTGTGTGCTGGAAGTAACAGTTAGCCCCAGATAAGTGTGCTGGGAAGCTGTGGTTAGCCTTGAGCGAGAACAGTGTGCTTTGTATGCAGGTGCAAATAGCTCAGACAATGTTGCAGAGCTGTCTGACCTCAGTCTCTGGGGTGAGGGAGCGTAATCTACACAGCAACAGCGCCGGGACACCAAAGAGCGCAAAGAGGCTGGGACTAGCCTAATCGCCGGCGATAGGCTGAGCAGAGTTTAAACCACGCTCAGCCTCTACTGTGATAAGCCAACAGACGGGTTGGAACTAGTCTGTCACAGTATAAGAACAGCTGTTTACTTGCATCCTGTCAGTTCTCTGTTCTGCCCTGCGAGGTGATACAGAGAACCCGTATATGCGAAAATTGCATTTACCATTTATCGCTTGAGTTTAATAAAAATACTTAAAGTATATTCGGTGACTCTGAATCACATTTTGTCCTGTTACCAGATTGAATTGACGCAAATCCTTTATATGGTGACCCCGACGTGATCTGGTGAAGGACCTCGCTGGACATTGGAGTGCCAGCCAATTGACCATTGCTGTCGTCAGATGGGTGTGTCTCACAACTCCAGACCGGTCAACTAAAAAGGTAAGCAGAAACCTATTGTGGAAAAACTAAAGTTCTGCACATTGGCATTATCCAAATGTAGTGTTGTGAGACACCTGTTTGACGTAAGTAACCAACTTATATGATTGATAAAATTTGAAATATAAATAACAATAGCTGTTTTTTTTTTGTTTTTTTTATTTATCCGTTATTTTACCAGGTAAGTTGACTGAGAACACGTTCTCATTTGCAGCAACGACCTGGGGAATAGTTACAGGGGAGAGGAGGGGGATGAATGAGCCAATTGTAAACTTGTAAACTTGTAAAATTGTAAAATTGTAAACTTGTTGAATGTAAGAAGCGTATGTTGTGGTGAATGCAATTTTGATTGGCCAAGTAAACGTAGGTATAACAGCGAATGTACTGTACTAGATACTGGGTATCAAGTTTGATTGTAGTTAATAAGTCGGGGACTATTAACAAGTGTGTGTGTGTAAGCGTAGGTGTAACAGCGAATGTAATGTACTGGAACTACTGTTGTCAGAACATATGAGTGATGTACATTAGGTATTAGTCGGCGTACTAATACTGGTTTGAATGATCTGCGGATAACGGTACAGGCGCGGACCTGTGTTATACTGAGAATGGTTTACTGATTAAAGTTCATTGGGTATTAAGTCAGAGCGCTACTGCAAAGTTTGAATGACCTGCGGGTATTTTTGAAGTTATAACATTTAACTATTAAGGGTGGTAATAACGCTGATATAGATTTTACATTAGAATTCACATTATAATTGAGACCCTAATCCCATTAAATAAAAAACAATTGAAAATGAATAGTTAGGAGAGAAGCCAAGTGTGTATGATTTAGGTGAGTGTGGGTGAATACTTATATGACAGTGAATGTAGTGTATTAAGGTGAGATGCCGAGTTTGTATGGTGTAAGTTGAAGCTTACTGGTGTGAATGAAGATTTTTATATTTCAGTAGGAGCTGGTATCAGTTTGAATGAGGTCAGGGACCTACAGATGAGATATCTGTGCCAGAAGTTAAATCATTGAGTATTGGGGAAGTATAGATTAAATATTGATTGTATTAAAGATTTGTTCTAAAAGTATACTAGTTATACATTTCCCCATTGCAGGTTACTGTGACTGAGTTGATTGCAAACCGTAGTTCAGTATAAGTAGAGAATAACTGTATCGAGATTGGCCCTGAATTTATACATACCCCATTGTGTGTGACTGCGACTAACTTAAATGTGTATTTGCTAAATAACCCTGTTTTTCAGTTAGTTTTCATACCCTTCCAGTTAAACATTTATTCTGATACAAGTAGTGAGTGATTATATCTGGGGGAAAGGTGTATTAAGATAAAATTATAGAAAAAGTGACAGTGTAATTAATAGAGGGCGAACAAATTTATGCTCTAATTTCTGAACATATATCCCTATTTGAACGCAAACTAGAGACGCAATTTTATTCTGATTTGAACTATTTTGTCCATTATCCCGTTATTTAAATAAGTCTCTATTATGGATCACCAAGATATTGAAAAAGTGTTGAAAACATTGAAGTCAACATTAGAAACTAATGGAGGAAGAGAGGGGATTGTTTTTTATATAGAGAATGGACTGAGGAGGGTAGCATTGCCTCACATAGCGGGCTCCCAGTCGACGGGGAGCCCGGAAGAATACTAGACTCACTAAAAAGTAAAAAATATAAATCCAGTTCCGAGTGGAAACAAGAGGGAAAGATACGGTTAGTTAGTGTCTGTTTAGGATATCAACTGAACGTTTTAATAGCTTGTTTAGGTTAAATTTAAAGACTAATGTTATTATTGTTATGGATTGACTGACATGCGATATAAATTTAGCGAGGTACATGGTGTTTTAAAAGCTTGCGATAGACTTAAAGGTTTGGTTGTTGCTAACTAACGTTGTGATATCATTGAGTTCTAACGTAAAAGTGTTTCATAAAGTAGAATACACCATGAATGGGTTTTAGATATAACCATTAAGGAAATTTAAAACTCATATCGTCCGGGTAGTCTAAAAAGATGCTAAAAACTAGCAACAAAAAATGCGAGGTGGCCATCACGGATTGTTGGCGCTCACTGGGCTGTATTTGGCTATAAGATAGGAAAGTCAGAATAGTTGAATCGTAAAAGTTTATGATAGCTCTTTATTGATTTTTAGTTCGAATGTCTAGGTAACACCAGTGAAATTTAACAGAAAATTAAGGTATATTAACATGCCGGTGGAGCTGATTTCATGTTAAAGGGACAGTTATAATTACTAGGTTTTGTTTGTCGTAAACGTTTGGGTTAGAGGGGATTTCCATGTTTAAATATCTTAAAGGGACACACTCGCATATGGAATATTAGAAGTTTTGATAAATTATTTTATTTATGAAAACTATTAGAGTTTTCATAAATAAGTACTTTTTTTAGATAAAGGGTTCTTTATTTTGTATAATATAAGAAATAACACTTCTTTGAAGTGGTGGTATGGCTGATGGCTTCTGAGGTGATACAAAATTAATATTGTGGATATTGGTGGAGGATGAAAAGTCACTTGAGGGCGCCATTGGTCAATTTCCGGAGGTTCATGTTATTGTTAGATAAAATACAGTGGGCTCCTGAAGGAGATATTTCATTAGTACAGAAAGCATATGATTTTAAAGTAGATAAGACACTTGACAGAGAATTGTTAGATTTGCGCCAGTATTGATACAAGGGCGGGGCCATGTATCAAAAGGGGGATGGAATAGGATAATAATGGAGGACATTCTAGATAATCAGATACAATTTCTCATTTATTCTATGTTAACCAAACCTGTATGTCCAAGATTTTATTCATTACAGGTGAATTAAAGGAGAAGGGGATTCACTCAATCCTGTCCCTGAGGAGAATAGGTGGAATGCAGCCCCATTGGGAGGGGCCATACCAAGCACTCCTTGTGACTGCAATCACAGTGAGAATAGCTGAAAGAGCTACCTGGGGGCATATCACACTTGTAGGAGGGTAAACACACTGACACTGTCGAACAATCACAGGGGTAGGAGCAGAACCAGAACCAACAGGGTACTGGGGGCCAACTCCTACTGAAGATGTAGACCATCTTACCCGTATAAATCATAATGCATGATGGATGTTTCTCCCTGTCACGGATCTATGCCACAAATGCCCTTAGTTTGAAGACATAATCCGGAAAGAGGTGTTTCTGGATTCTCTTTAGCTTTCATACTCTAATTCCACTGATTTCAAAATTAGGTCCTCTAGAAAGTGGAGAGCAACACTTGAGCAGCTACATTTAAAAAAAAGCCGTGTTTGACAGAATTACCAACACAGACTGAGCTCAAATAGACATTTGGCAGACTAATCCGAAATCCTCTCTAGGCATGTCCAGCCCACTCATTATCTCAGCCAATCATGGCTAGTGGGAAGGTTTGCTGACTTTTTCTGTGGTTTACCAACAAGGCTCATAATTTAACCTGATGAGGACAGAGGGCGCTGTTTTCACTTTGGGGGAAAATCGTACCCAATTTAAACGGCCTCGTACTCAATTCTTGCTCGTACAATATGCATATTATTATTACTATTGGATAGAAAACACTCTCTAGTTTCTAAAACCGTTTGAATTTTGTCTGTGGGTAAAACAGAACTCATTTGGCAGCACACTTTCTGACCAGGAAGTGGAAAGTCTGAAATCGATGCTGTGTTCAAGGGCCTGCCTATAAATGGGCATGATACGTATGACTATACGTGCACGTCATACACCTTCCCCTAGATGTCAAGAGGAAGTGAGAGAAGAAATTAGTTGATTATCTCGGTCTGAGGTGGAATAAACCCTCTTGGAACGACGTGTCCTCCATTTTCTGTTTTCTGCAAGGCGCGTGGAGGGACCTGTTATTGCCTACTGGAAAGCTGTCGTTATGGGCGAATACTATCTCCGGCTTTGATTTTATTTGATACATGTCACAATATCATCGTAAAGTATGTTTTTTCAATATAGTTTTATTAGATTATTGAAATTTATTCGGGACGTTAGGCGTGTTGCGTTGTTTGAGTTTGTTCACGAAGGAGAGCTTAGCACCACTTGGCCAGTGTGCTTGCTAATTCAAGAGGGAAAAAGAACCTTCTAATACCAAACAAAGACGGTTCTGGACAAAGGACCCCTTGTACAACATTCTGATGGAAGATCAGCAAAAGTAGGAACCATTTTGTGATGCTATTTCATATATCTGTCGAACTGTGTACTAGTAGCTTTGCGCTCAGGTTTTGGTTATTCCCTTACCATAACTAAGTCTTATGTCGTAATGAAGATATTTTTAGAATTCTAACACTGCGATTGCATTAAGAACTAATGGATCTATCGTTTCCTATACAACATGTATTTTTTTGTAATGTTTATGAATAGCTATTTGGTCAGAATAGGTGAGAGTCTAATAGAAATATCCGCACATTCTGGGAAAAATATGCTACGTTAGCACATTGTATAACCACGGATTTCAGCTCTAAATATGCACATTTTCGAACAAAACATAAGTGTATGTATAACCTGATGTTATAGGACTGTCATCTGAGGAAGGTTTATGAAGGTTAGTGAAATATAATATCTTTTGCTGGTTTATTCGCTAACGCTAACGTGCCTATTGCTATCGCTAACGTGCCTTGATGAATGAATGCGGTAGTGTGGTAGGCTATTGTAGTAAGCTAATATAATGCTATATTGTGTTTTCGCTGTAAAACACTTAAAAAATCGGAAATATTGGCTGGATTCACAAGATGTTTGTCTTTAATTTGCTGTACACCATCGATTTTTCAGAAAAGTTTTATGATGAGTATTTAGGTAATTCACGTTGGTCTCTATAATTACTCTGGCTGCTTCAGTGCTATTTTTGACGGTAGCTGTGATGGTAGCTGCAATGTAAAACTGATTTATACCTCAAATATGCACATTTTTCGAACAAAACATAGATTTATTGAATAACATGTTATAAGACTGTCATCTGATGAAGTTGTTTCTTGGTTAGTTTGGTTGGTTCTAGGTTAGTTTGGTTGGTTTTGTGCATGCTACCTGTGCTGTGAAAAATGTCTGTGCTTTTTTCTATTTGGAGGTGAGCTAACATAAATATACGTGGTGTTTTCCCTGTAAAACATTAAAAAAATCGGACATGTTGGCTGGATTCACAATATGTGTATCTTTCATTAGCTGTATTGGACTTGTTAATGTGTGAAAGCTAAATATTTAAAAAAAATATTTTCAGTGGAATGTGGGCGGAGTTCCGCTAGCGGAACGCTGGGGCTAGACAGGTTAACAGTTTTATTCGTATTTACAGATGGCATACAAGTTTGTTATTAAGGGACATGAAAGTTCACATGTTCCAGAAGGCATTTCTGCCCAAAAACACATTTTTATTTAAAAAAAAGAAAAAACGTTAAAATGGCTCTCCTGTGAAGTCATGACTTGCGACATATGCCTAATTTCCTGAAACGGGTCTCATATTATGGCAAGAACAGCTCAAATAAGCAAAGAGACAGTGCTAGCTGCGCCACCAGAGTCTCTGGGTTCGCGCCCATGCTCTGTCGCAGCCGGCCGCGACCGGGAGGTCCATGGGGCGACGCACAATTGGCCTAGCGTCGTCCGGGTTAGGGTGGGTTTGGCCGGTAGGGATATCCTTGTCTCATCGCGCTCCAGCGACTCCTGTGGCGGGCCGGGCGCAGTGCGCGCTAACCGAGGGGGCCAGGTGCACGGTGTTTCCTCCGACACATTGGTGCGGCTGGCTTCCGGGTTGGAGGCGCACTGTGTTAAGAAGCAGTGCGGCTTGGTTGGGTTGTGCTTCGGAGGACGCATGGCTTTCGAATCTTCGTCTCTCCCGAGCCCGTACGGGATATGTAGCGATGAGACAAGATAGTAAGTACTAGCGATTGGACACCACGAAAATTGGGGAGAAAAGGGGGTAAAATTAAAAAAAATTATAATAATAATAAGCAAAGAGAAACGACAGTCCATCATTACTTTAAGACATGGTCAGTCAATTCCGAAAATATTAAGAACTTTGAAAGATTCTTCAAGTGTAGTATCAAAAACCATTAAGCGCTATGAGGAAACTGGCTCTCACGAGGACCGCCACAGGAAAGGAAGACCCAGAGTTACCTCTGCTGCAGAGGATAGGTTCATTAGAGTTACCAGCCTCAGAAATTGCATTCCAAATAAATGCTTCACAGAGTTCAAGTAACAGACACATCTCAACATTAACTGTTCAGAGCGGCGCACAATTGACCCAGCGTCGTCCGGGTTAGAGGATGGTTTGGCCGGGGTAGGTCATCATTGTAAATAAGAATTTGTTCTAAACTGACTTGCCTAGTTAAATAAAGGTTAATTAAATTAAATCACAGGAGAATGCGTGAATCAGGCCTTCATGGTCAAATTTCTACAAAGCAACCGCAACTAAAGGAAACCAATTAGAAGAAGGGACTTGCTTGGGCTAAGAAAGAGAAGCAATGAACATTAGACCGGTGGAAATCTGTGAAAGTTTTCGATTTTTGGTTCCAACCGCCGTGTCTTTGTGAGATGCAGAGTAGGTGAACGGATGATCTCTGCATGTGTGGTTCCCACCGTGAAACATGGAGGAGTAGGTGTGATGGTGTGGGGTGTGCTTTGCTGGTGACACTGTCTGTGATTGATTTAGAATCAAGGCACACTTAACCAGCATGGCTACCACAGCATTCTGCAGTGATATGCCATCCCTTCTGGTTTGTACTTAGTGGGACTATCATTTGTTTTTCAACAGGACCATGACCCAACACACCTCCAAGCTGTGTAAGGGCTATATGACCAAGAAGGAGAGTGATGGTGTTCTGCATCAGATAACCTGGCCTCCACAATCACCCAACCATTATTTATTTTATTTAACTAAGCAAGTCAGTTAAGAACAAATACTTATTTTACCATGACGGTCTACCCCAGCCAAACCCTCCCCTAACCTGGATGCGGGTTAATTGTGCGAAGCCTTATCGAACTCCCGATCTCGACCTGTTGTTATACAGCCTGGGATCGAACCAGGGTCTGTAGTGATGCCTCTAGCACTGAGATGCAGTGCCTTAGACCGCTGTGCCACTCAGAAACCCAACCCAATTGAGATGGTTTGGGATGAGTTGGACCACAGAGTGAAGGACAAGCAGCCAACAAGTGCTCAGCATTTGTGGGAACTCCTTCAAGCATTCCAGGTGAAGCTGGTTAAGAGAATGCCAAGCGTGTGCAAAGCTGTCATCATGGCAAAGGGTGGCTACTTTAAGAACCTAAAATCTAAAATAGATTTTGATTTGTTTAATAGGGCTGCAATCCCGTTAATGGGATCGATATGACAACAGCCAGGGAAAGTGCAGGGCGCCAAATTCAAACAACATAAACCTCATAATTAAAATTCCTCAAGCATACAAGTATTTCACATCATTTTAAAGATACACTCCTTTTTAATCCCACCACAGTGTCAGATTTCAAAAAGGCTTTACAGCAAAAGCACCACAAACGATTATGTTAGGTCACCGCAAAATCACAGAAAAACACAGCCATTTTTCCAGCCAAAGACAGGAGTCACAAAAAGCAGAAATAGAGTTAAAATTAATCACTAACCTTTGATGATCTTCATCAAATGACACTCATAGGACTTCATGTTACACAATACATATATGTTTTGTTCGATAAAGTTCATATTTATATCCAAAAACCTCAGTTTACATTGGCGCCATGTTCAGAAATGCCTCCAAAATATCCGGAGAAATTGCAGAGAGCCACATCAAATAACAGAAATACTCATCATAAACTTTAATGAAAGATATATGTTTTACATAGAATTAAAGATACACTTGTTCCTAATGCAACCGCTGTGTCAGATTTCAAAAAAGCTTTACGGCAAAAGCACAATATTCAATAATCTGAGAACAGCGTTCAGTCACAAAAGGAAGCCATACAGTTACCCGCCAAATTGTGTTATAAATAGCATTATAAATCTTCACTTACCTTTGCTGATCTTCGTCGGAATGCACACCCAGGACTCCCACTTCCACAAGAAATGTTTGTTTTGTTCGGTAATGTCCATAATTTATGTCCAAATAGCTATTTTTGTTAGCGTGTTTGGTAAACAAATCCAAAGTCAGGAAAGTCCAAAAGTCCCTAAAAGCAGACGAAATGTCAAAAAGTTCCGTAACAGTCAGTAGAAACATGTCAAACGATGTATTGAATCAATCTTTAGGATGTTTTTAACATAAATCTTCAATAAAGTTCCAACCGGAGAATTCCAATGTCTTCAGAAGTGCGATGGAACAGAGCTTCCTCTCATGTGAACGCGCATGGTCAGAGCATGGTCAGGTCATGCTAGACCTTACTCATTCCCGTCTCCTTCGGCCCCACTTCACAGTAGAAGCATCAGACAAGGTTCTAAAGACTGTTGACATGTAGTGGAAGCCGTAGGAAGTGCAAACTGACCCATATCCCACTGTGTATTCGATAGGCGATGAGTTGAAAACCTACAAACCTCAGATTTCCCACTTCCTGGATGGATTTTTTTCTCAGGTTTTTGCCTGCCATATGAGTTATGTTATACTCACAGACATAATTCAAACAGTTTTAGAAACTTCAGCGTGTTTTCTATCCAAATCTACTACTAATAATATGCATATATTAGCAACTGGGACTGAGGAGCAGGCAGTTTACTCTGGGAACCTCTGGCCACTTTTTCATCCAAGCTACTCAATACTGCCCCTGCAGCCACAAGAAGTTAACACTTTTTTGGTTACTACATGATTCCAATGGTATTTCATAGTTGTACAATGTAGAAAATAGTACAAATAAAGAAAACCCCTTGACTGAGTAGGTGTGTCCAAACTTTTGACTGGTTCTGAATATTTCCTTGCTAACAGGATGAGTGAGAGTGTAATGGACACCCACACTCTATTCAAATAGACTTCTACTCTTCTTCTTGCCACAGAATCAAACATGGGACAGATACTCAGCTAAATGATGAAAAACATGCAAGCCCAGTCTATTGTAGGTAAGGTAGGTGGGTAGCCCATCCTGTGGTCTTTCTCCTTTACACCTAATTTTACCTTCTGCACGTATGCAATGTAAGAACGCAATTATTTATACAAAATGGCGACCCTTCGTACGTGCATCAAGTTTATAATTGCAGGGGTGCACACATCAGCATATTTTTGCTACTCAACAATGCAGGATCAACATTTTGTGTAGCTTAATTGTACACTGAACAAAAATATAAACACAATATGCTACAATTTCAACGGTTTTACTGTGTTACTGTTAATATAATTAAATCTGTCAATTGAAATAAATGTATTAGGCCCTAATCCACGGATTTCACATGACTGGGCAGAGGCTCAGCCATGGGTGTGCCTGGGAGTTTTTCTCCCTCAAAACTTGAGAAATCTGTGGCATTGTGTTGTGTGACAAAACTGCACATTTTAGAGTGGCCTTTTATTGTCTTCAGCACAAGTTGCACCTGTGTAATGATCATGCTGTTTAATCAGCTTCTTGGTATGCCATACCAGTCAGGTGGATTGATTATCTTGGCAAATGGGAAATGCTCACGAACAGGGATGTAAACAAATTTATGCATATGGTACATTAATTTTATATTTTATTTCAGCTCATGAAATATGGGACAAACACTTTACATGTTGGGTTTATATTTTTGTTCAGTATAGTTCATGCTTCGTGGAATTACATACAGTGCATTTGGAAATTATTCGGACCCCTTGACTTTCTCCACAAGTAAAAACAGGTTTGTAGACATTTTTGCAAATGTTTAAAACATAAACAACTGAAATATCACATTTACATAAGTATTCAGACCCTTTGATATGAGACTTGAAATCGAGCTCAGGTGCATCTTGTTTCCATTGGTCCATTGAGATGTGGAAGTCGTATGCCTCACAGAACAGCTGGTCACCGAAGCTTGCCCTTTATTAGAGGCTGCAGCTGACTGTACCACTAACCTCCCCCAATTGCTGACATAGTATGGCCCGCTCGACCTCCACCTGCAGTCATGGGCGCCCTGACTGAGCAGCCCGTAGAGGGGTGATTGAGCCACAAAGAGGGGAGGCAGCACTGGCGGCAGTCACAGCCCTCTTGGTCTCCCTGTCCAATACGGCGGCAGCGTGGCCACATATAGCTGTCTGCAGGGGTGGGCTGACCTGGCAGTCAAAGGTTATAGTTATAGTTAACATAAGTATGTAGCAATGTGATCAAAACAGTTTTTTCCTCCTCTATGCAAATATGGTGTATTTTTTTGTTGTCATTGTTAACATGGTGTTTGAGAGTGTACAATACACTCCTCTCCTATTCAAATAGGCTTCTACTCTTCCCCTTTCCACAGAATCAAACAGAGACTGATACACAGTGGTCAATACTCATTCAGTCAGGGAGATCTACAGATATAGAAAGTCTGTATAAGGAAAGAAACAAAAAATTGTGGCTTGAGTTATAGGTCATATGTCAAAACTTTTATTTGTCATAGGGAGAATTTCTCTGTAATTCCCTTTAATGGAACTTGTTTAGTGTATAATTGATTAATGCTATTTAAAATCTGATGACTGTAGGACTTTGCAGGACAGACTTCACTTCAGGGCCCGTATTCATAAAGTGTCTCAGAGTAGCAGTACTGATCAAGGATCAGACCCCCCCTGTCCATGTAGTCTTATTCATTATGATCCTAATTCCACTTGATATGGGACAAGGTTCATTGTCCCTGTAGCGTATTGCATAATCAGAACTGTACTATTGAAACAATGGTTGAACATTTTGAAGGATTTTATTGAAATGATTAAGGGAAAACAAAGTGTAAACAATATAAACAGTACATAAATATCAGTTAACAAACATACACTACTAAGCCAACATTTGAGTGTTTTTAAGGTCATACCAGCATCTGAACATTGCGTTGTGTACCCGCCAACTTTCCTTGTATTCACAAGTGGCTAAAACTCTCACCAGTGAAAGCATCCAAACGAAACAGCGCCCCCCCTGTCTTACTATATGTTGCCCATGTATCTGATTCTTACTGGCCAAAAAAACATGACATACTATTTTTGTCCAGACAGCATCAGAGACATGGGCTACACACACAGCACCTTCAGAAAGTATTCACACCCCTTGACTTTTTCCACATGTTCTTGTGTTACAGCCTGAATTTTAAATGGATTAAATTGAGATTGTGTGTAAATGGCCTACACAGAATACCCCACAATGTGATAGTGGAATTATGCTTTTAGAAATGTTTCAGCTAGTATTTTTGTCACAAACAATCTCCATATATACTTCCATTCTTATTAAAAAACTGTTATGAGTCTTGTGAGGCTTGTGGGCATCCTATAGCAAAACAACCAACATGTACGTGTTCATGGGAGACTCACCTTTCCACAGAGGGAAGTGTGTAGCCCAAACTGTCCGGACGCTACAGACAGAAGTGGGCAGATCCCAAGAGCTTGTTGGGGTCATAAAGAAAAATGGAGAACACCATCATGAGAGTCTCAAACCGTTCGGACACTACAGACGATTTAGTGAGAAGACCAATTTTCGTGATGTCAATGGATTGAGACGCATTTAATGAGAGATTTTTATTTTTATTTTGTATTATGCAAATTATTTGGTCTGGGAAAAATCTAAAAATAAATTTTTGGAGTGTGTAGTTAGCCTTTAATTCAATTAATTCAATAATCCTGTCAGGTAGACATAAATTACAGTCAATACTTAATTGGGACATTTTGGGGGGAAAGCCTTTAGAAATGTCAATGTTAACAGCGCATGATGAATGCAAATAGCCTACTAACCAAGACTAAGGACCAAACTGTTGCAATACCTGGTTTGCATACTCATTGTTGCCTTAGTTAGCATTTACTGGTAGATATCATAAGATGGAACATCTTTCCTACCTACCGGCTACCGATGTCATTCTTCTGTGAGCTGCTCCATTGACAACCAGTTGAGAGCGGTGCGCTCTTGTAGATATTCCGCTGAAACTAGGCTGTGTGTGCTGCATGCATGTGAATATATGTCAAGTGCTTTGCGATTGTGTAGGCTACTTTGTGCATTATTTCTCTATTGTACTACATAATTAATACGCTGTATACCTCCACTACACTGCTTTGATATGCAACAGAAGAGATTAAGAAGTGAGTATAGGCAATGCCCACTGCAAAAGTGGATTAAGGGCATATTCCTGAGTTTAGTCTCCACTACTATCAAATCAAATCAACTGTTATTTGTCACATGCTCCAAATACAACAGGTGTAGACCTTACAGTCAAATGCTTACTTACAAGCCCTTAACCAACAATGCAGTTTTAAGAAAAGTATTGGTAGCCATTTGATTAGCTGTTCAGGAGTCTTATGGCTTGGTGGTAGAAGCTATTTAGGAGCCTCTTGGACCGAGACTTGGTGCTCCGGTACTGCTTGGCTTGCGGTAGCAGAGAGAAAAGTCTATGACAAGGGTGGTTGGAGTCTTTGACAATTTTTAGAGCCGTCCTCTTACACCGCCTGGTATAGAGGTCCTGGATGGCAGGAAGCTTGGCCACTGTGATGTACTGGGCCGTACACACTACCCTCTGTAGTGCCTTGCGGTCTCATACAAGGCAGTGATAGACCCGTCAGGACACTCTCGATGGTGCAGCTGTAAAACCTTTTGAGGATGAGGACCAAATCTTTTCAGTCTCCTGAGGGGGAATAGGTTTTGTCATGCCCTCTTCACGACTGTCTTGGTGTACTTGGACCATGTTCGTTTGTTGGTGAGGTGGACGCCAAGGAACTTGAAGCTCTCAACCTGCTTCACTACTGCCTCGTCGATGAGAATGGGGGCGTGCTCAGTCTTCCTTTTCCTGTAGTCCACAATCTTCTCCTTTGTCTTGATCAAGTTGAGCGAGAGGTTGTTGTCCTTGAGCCACACGGTCAGGTCTCTGACCTCCTCCCTATAGGCTGTCTCATCATTGTTGGTGATTTGTCATCAGCAAACTTAATGATGGTGTTGGAGTCGTGCTTGCAGTCATGAGTGAACAGGGAGTACAGGAGGGGGATGTGCACGCACCCCTGAGGGGCCCTCGTGCTGAGGATCAGCGTGGAGGATGTGTTGTTACTTACCCTTACCACCTGGGGGCGGCCCGTCAGGAAGTCCAGGATCCAGTTGCAGAGGGAGGTGTTTAGTCCCAGGGTCCTTAAATTAGTGATGAGCTTTGAGGGCACTATGGTGTTGAACTCTGAGCTGTAGTCAATGAATAGCATTCTCACATAGGTGTTCCTTTTGTCCAGGTGTGAGAGGGCAGTGTGGAGTGCAATAGAGACTGCGTCATCTGTGGATCTGTTGGTGCGTTATGCAAATTGGAGATTCTGGGATAATCAAAATCAAATCAAATCAAATGTATTTATATAGCCCTTCTTACATCAGCTGATATCTCAAAGTGCTGTACAGAAACCCAGCCTAAAACCCCAAACAGCAAGCAATGCAGGTGTAGAATCACGGTGGCTAGGAAAAACTCCCTAGAAAGGCCAAAATCTAGGAAGAAACCTAGAGAGGAACCAGGCTATGAGGGGTGGCCAGTCCTCTTCTGGCTGTGCCGGGTGGAGATTATAACAGAACATGGCCAAGATGTTCAAATGTTCATAAATGACCAGCATGTTCAAATAATAATAATCACAGTAGTTGTCAAGGGTGCAGCAAGTCAGCACCTCAGGAGTAAATGTCAGTTGGCTTTTCATAGCCGATCATGAAGAGTATCTCTACCGCTCCTGCTGTCTCTAGAGAGTTGAAAACAGCAGGTCTGGGACAGGTAGCACGTCCGGTGAACAGGTCATGGTTCCATAGCCGCAGGCAGAACAGTTGAAACTGGAGCAGCAGCACGGCCAGGTGGACTGGGGACAGCAAGGAGTCATCATGCCAGGTAGTCCTGAGGCATGATCCTAGGGCTCAGGTCCTCCGAGAGAGAGAGAGAAAGAGAGAATTAGAGAGAGCATACTTAAATTCACACAGGACACCGGATAAGACAGGAGAAGTACTCCAGATATAACAGACTGACCCTAGCCCCACGACACATAAACTACTGTCGCATAAATACTGGAGGCTGAGACAGGAGGGGTCAGGAGACACTGTGGCCCATCCGATGATACCCCCGGACAGGGCCAAACAGGAAGGATATAACCCCACCCACTTTGCCAAAGCACAGCCCCCACACCACTAGAGGGATATCTTCAACCACCAACTTACCATCCTGAGACAAGGCCGAGTATAGCCCACAAAGATCTCCGCCACGGCACAAACCAAGGGGGGGGGGGCGCCAACCCAGACAGGAAGATCACGTCAGTGACTCAACCCACTCAAGTGACGCACCCCTCCTAGGGACGGCATGAAAGAGCACCAGTAAGCCAGTGACTCAGCTCCTGTAATAGGGTTAGAGGCAGAGAATCCCAGTGGAGAGGTGGGAACCGGCCAGGCAGAGACAGCAAGGGCGGTTCGTTGCTCCCGAGCCTTTCCGTTCACCTTCACACTCCTGGGCCAGACTACACTCAATCATATGACCCACTGAAGAGATGTCTGCGTCTCTCACATGGGTAGGCAGACCATTCCATAAAAATGGAGCTCTATAGGAGAAAGCCCTGCCTCCAGCTGTTTGCTTAGAAATTGTAGGGACAATTAGGAGGCCGGCGTCTTGTGACTGTAGAGTTACGTGTAGGTATGTACAGCAGGACCAAATCGGAAAGATAGGTAGGAGCAAGCCCATGTAATGCTTTGTAGGTTAGCAGTAAAACCTTGAAATCAGCCCTCGCCTTAACAGGAAGCCAGTGTAGGGTGGCTAGCACTGGAGTAATATGATACATTTTTGGGGTTCTAGTCAGGATTCTAGCAGCCGTATTTAGCACTAACTGAAGTTTATTTTGTGCTTTATCCGGGTAGCCGGAAAGTAGAGCATTGCAGTAGTCTAACCATGAAGTAACAAAAGCATGGATTAATTTTTCTGCATAATTTTTCGACAGAAAGTTTCTGATTTTTGCAATGTTACGTAGATGGAAAAAAGCTGTCCTTGAAACAGTCTTGATATGTTTGTCAAAAGAGAGATCAGGGTCCAGAGTATTTCCTTTGTATGACCTTTTACCAGATCTATTGTGTTACATTCTCCTACACTAATTTAACATTTCCACAAACTTCAAATTGTTTCCTTTCAAATGGTATCAAGAATATGCATATCCTTGCTTCAGGTCCTGAGCTACAGGCAGTTAGATTTGGGTATGTAATTTTAGGCGCAAATTGAAAAAAAGGGACGGATACTTAATAGATTTACCTTTTTTATATTACTTAAAAAATGTAATCTTCTTGGAAAAGACCAAGTTGTCATATCTACAACTTGATTTAAACATGTTAAATTCATACACTTTAAGATGATAATTTGTCATTACTGTATTAAAACATTCCTTTCTATGTCCCTCTAGTAAATGTGGCGTTGAAAGGAGTGGCCACTCAGTTATCTATATTTGGTCCCAGTGCAGCGCATAATGCCACTGATGGGAACAGAGACCCAGACTTTTGGAAAGGATCCTGCATCCACACTCTAAAGGAGCGCAACCCCTGGTGGAGAGTGGACCTGCTGGATGTGTACAGAGTGCCAGCTGCCAAAATCACCAACAAAGACTCCCTTCCTGAGAGGGTTAATGGCATTGAGATCCTCATCGGTAACTCACTGGAGAACGATGGCATCAATAACCCCAGGTGACACATAGACATCTGGACATGTGTCTGAACAAGGTGTTTGGCAAGGTATTTGGACACATTGGTCTTCATCATGCTTATGTAGCTATTCTGTGGCTACATACTCCTCTACATATTCATTTTGACAGTGAAGCTGACATTTTTAATTGACTCTATACTCCAGCATTTTGGATTTGAGATCAAATGTTTTTTATGAGGCGACAGTACAGAATGTGCACCTTTCATCAGAGCGTATGTTCATAAATATCTGTTTTACCGTTTTCATTTGAATGCACTTCTAGTCCCCCCATTTGAAGGTGTCATAAGTATTTGTACAGATTCACTTATAGTGTATTACATTTGGCCAGAATTGTTGTATTTGGTCACATATCGTGCCGGGTGTGAGGGCCGTCACCGACCCAGAGGATTGGGTGATCTCGCTCTCCGAAGCCGACGTGAGAAATGTCTTTAATCAGGTCAACACTCGCAAGGCCACGGTCCCCAACTGTATTCCAGAGCGCATTCTCAGAGCATGTGCACAACAGCTGGCCGGCATATTCAATGTCATTTTCAACCTCTCCTTGTCCCAGTCAGTAATCCCCACATGTTTTAAGATGACCACAATCATTCCTGTTCCCAAGATCTCTAAGGCTTCATGTCACAATGACTACCCCCCCCCCCCCCCCCCCCCCCACACCCACCCCCCGTAGCACTCACTTCTGTAATCATGAAGTGCTTTGATAGGCTGGTTATGGCACACATTAAATCCACTATCCCAGCCTCCCTGGACCCACTACAATGTGCATACTGCCCCAACAGATCCATTGATGACGCAATCTCAAATGCTATCCACACTGCCCTCACCCACCTAGATAAGACGAATACCTGTTAGAATGCTGTTCATTGCATACAGCTCAGACTTCATCACCATTGTCCCCTCTATCACCAAGCGTAGGACTCTGGGTCTGAACACCTTCCTCTGCAACTGGATCTTGGTCTTCCTGACAGGCCGACTCCAGATGGTGAGGGTAGGCAATATCACCTCCGCCAGAGACTTAACACAGGGGCCCCACAGGGGTTTGTACCTAGTCCCCTCATGTACTTTGTTCACCCACGACTGCGTGGCCACACACGACTCCAACACCATCATAAAGTTCGCTGATGACACCATGGTGCTAAAAGCTGCTCGGTCCCGGCTTTGATTAACCTTTACTGTCTCCGCCTACTTTATGGTAGCTGGGTGAACAGATGTGACTGAGGACGTTGATGATCTTCTTGGATTTCCTGTGATACTGGGTGCTATAGATGTCCTTGAGGGCAGGCAGTATGCCCCGAGTGATGCGTTGAGTTCACCACACCACCCTCTGGAGAGCCCTGCGGTTGCGGACGGTGCAATTGCCGTACCATTTGGTGATGTTCTCAAAGGTGCATCTGTAGAAGTTTGTGGGTGTTAGGGGCCAATCCACATTTCTTAAGACTCCTGAGATTGAAGAGGCGCTGTTGCGCCTTCTTCACCATGCTGTCTGTGTTAATGGACCATTTCAGGTTGTCATTGATGTGCGCACCAAGGAACATGAAGCTTTGACCCTCTACACTGCAGCCCTGTCGATGTGGATGGGGGCTTGCTTCTCGGCTGTCTCCTGTAGTCCACGATCAGCTCCTTCATTTTGCTGCCATTAAGGGAGTGTTCACTCCACCAGTAATCTCACCTCAATCAATCAATCAATTTTATTTTATATAGCCCTTCGTACATCAGATAATATCTCGAAGTGCTGTACAGAAACCCAGCCTAAAACCCCAAACAGCTAGAATGCAGGTGTAGAAGCACGGTGGCTAGGAAAAACTCCCTAGAAAGGCCAAAACCTAGGAAGAAACCTAGAGAGGAACCAGGCTATGAGGGGTGGCCAGTCCTCTTCTGGCTGTGCCGGGTGGAGATTATAACAGAACTATGCCAAGATGTTCAAAAATGTTCATAAGTGACAAGCATGGTCAAATAATAATCATGAATAATTTTCAGTTGGCTTTTCATAGCTGATCATTAAGAGTTGAAAAACAACAGGTCTGGGACAGGTGGCGGTTCCATAACCGCAGGCAGAACAGCTGAAACTGGAATAGCAGCAAGGCCAGGCGGACTGGGGACAGCAAGGAGTCACCACGGGCGGCAGTCCCGACGCATGGTCCAGGGCCCAGGTCCTCCGAGAGAAAGAAAGAGAGAAGGAGAAAATTAGAGAGAGCCAAGATTTTCAAAATGTTCATAAATGACAAGCATGGTCAAATAATAATCAGGAATAAATCTCAGTTGGCTTTTCATAGCCGATCATTAAGAGTTGAAAACAGCAGGTCTGGGACAGGTAGGGGTTCCATAACCGCAGGCAGAAGAGTTGAAACTGGAATAGCAGCAAGGCCAGGCGGACTGGGGGCAGCAAGGAGTCACCACGGCCGGTAGTCCCGACGTATGGTCCTAGGGCTCAGGTCCTCCGAGAGAAAGAGAGAAGGAGAAAATTAGAGAGAGCCAAGATTTTCAAAATGTTCATAAATGACAAGCATGGTCAAATAATAATCAGGAATAAATCTCAGTTGGCTTTTCATAGCCGATCATTAAGAGTTGAAAACAGCAGGTCTGGGACAGGTAGGGGTTTCGTAACCGCAGGCAGAAACAGTTGAAACTGGAATAGCAGCAAGGCCGGGCGGACTGGGGACAGCAAGGTGTCAGCATGCCCGGTAGTCCTGACGTATGGTCCTAGGGCTCAGGTTCTCAGAGAGAAAGAGAGAACGAGAGAATTAGAGAGAGCATACTTAAATTCACACAGGACACTGGATAAGACAGGAGAAGTATTCCAGGTATAACCAACTGACCCTAGCCCCCCGACACATAAACTACTGCAGCATAAATACTGGAGGCTGAGACAGGAGCGGTCAGGAGACACTGTGGCCCCATCCGAAGAAACCCCCGGACAGGGCCAAACAGGAAGGATATAACCCCACCCACTCTGCCAAAGCACAGCCCCCACACCACTAGGGGATATCCTCAACCACCAACTTACAATCCTGAGACAAGGCCGAGTATAGCCCACAAAGGTCTCCACCACAGCACAACCAGCTCTTCCCTGTGGGCTGTCTCAGGCCTTCCACTGTTTTAGTCAACCAGCAAACTTGATGATTGAGTTGGAGATGTAGGTGGCTGCGCAGTCATGGGTGAACAGGGAGCACAGGAGGGGGCTGAGCACACACCCGTGTGGCACCCCCGAGTTGAGGATCAACGTGGCCGAGGTGTTGTTGCCTACCTTCACCACTTGGGCTCAGGGAGGGGTTCAGACACATGGCCCTGAGCTTAGTGATGAGGTTGGAGGGCACTATGGTGTTGAAGGCTGGGCTGTAGTCGATTAAAAGCATTTTCTACATGGTTATTTCTCTTGTCCAGGTGGGAAAGGGCAGTGTGCAGGGCAATGGCTATTGCGTCGTATTTGGATCTTTCGGGGCGATATGCTAATTGTAGTGGGTCTAGGGTGCCAGGAAAGGTGGAGGTGACATGGTCATTAACTAGCCTCAAAGCACTTGATGATGACAGAAGTGAGTGCTACGGGGCGATAGTCATTTAGTTCAGCTACCTTCGCTTTATTGGGTGCAGGAACAATGGTGGACATCTTGAAGCAAGTGGGGACATCCGACTGGGCTATGGAGAGATTGAATATGTCCATAAATTGTATTTATTCCTCTGTAAAATTCTCACTCATTATTAACAATGAATTCATTATTATCCATAACCATGGTACTATCCATATGAATGTAGAAGTTGTTCAGAAATATATTCTATTCTTATTTACAATAAAAGTGTCACCAAAATGACAAAATTGATTTATATTGGGAACAACATAATCCGAAACACAACCAAAACAAACTGCAAATGCATCCAACAAGTTTATAAAGTCGCAAGCTTTTTGTAGTCACCAATATACCAAACTTTTGACAAATTCATCCCATAATGACAAAGTGAAAACATGTTTATATACATGTATATTTTTTCTAATTGATTGAAAATGAAATACAGAAATATATAATTTACACAAGTAAACACAGCCCTGAGTCAATACCTTGTTGAAACACCTTTGGCAGTGATTTTGGCAATTTACACAATCTCAATTTAATCAATTTTAAATTCAGGCTGTAACACAACAATGTGGTAAAAGTCAAGGGGTATGAATACTTTCTGAAGGCACTGTTTGCATGAAAATAACCTCAAATAAAAGGTGACATTCGGTACTGTCGCTTCATATCAAACATTTTATCTCAAATCTAAACTGCTGGACCCAAATTAAAAGTTTTAGCTTGACTGTCTAAATAAATATATTGTGGAGTGTTGGTATTCTTTATGGTACATTGTAGAGCTTCCTCATTCACTCTCATTATCTCTCCCTCTCTATCTCCCTCTCTCGGATGTGCTGATATCTCCCACATCCCAGCAGAAAAGCCCCAAACCTTCCAGTGTAATGAAATGGACGGTCGCTACTAGAGGTCGACCGATTACGATTTTTCAACGCCGATACCGATACCGATTATTGGAGGACCAAAAAAGACGATACCGATTAATCGGCCAATTTTTTAAAATGTATTTGTAATAATGACAATTACAACAATACTGAATGAACACTTATTTTAACTTAATATAATACATCAATAAAATCAATTTAGCCTCAAATAAATAATGAAACATGTTCAATTTGGTTGAAATAATGCAAAAACAAAGTGTTGGAGAAGAAAGTAAAAGTGCAAAATGTGCCATGTAAGAAAGCTAACTTTTAAGTTCCTTGCTCAGAACATGAGAACATATGAAAGCTGGTGGTTCCTTTTAACATGAGTTCAATATTCCCAGGTAAGAAGTTTTAGGTTGTCGTTATTATAGGAATTATAGGACTATTTCTCTCTATACGATTTGTATTTCATATACCTTTGACTATTGGATGTTCTTATAGGCACTTTAGTATTGCCAGTGTAACAGTATAGCTTCCATCCCTCTCCTCGCCGCTACCTGGGCTCGAACCAGGAACACATCGACAACAGCCACCCTCGAAGCAGCGTTACCCATGCAGAGCAAGGGGAACAACTACGCCAAGTCTCAGAGCGAGTGACGTTTGAAACGCTATTAGCGTGCACCCCGCTAACTAGCTAGCCATTTCACATCGGTTACACCAGCCTAATCTCGGGAGTTGATAGGCTTGAATTCATAAACAGCAGAGCTACTGGCAAAACGCACGAAAGTGCTGTTTGAAGGAATGCTTACGAGCCTGCTGGTGCCCACCATCGCTCAGTCAGACTGCTCTATCAAATCATAGACTTAATAATAACACACAGAAATATGAGCCTTAGGTCATTAATATGGTTGAATCCGGAAACTATCATCTCGAAAACAAAACATTTATTCTTTCAGTGAAATACGGAACCGTTCCGTATTTTATCTAACGGGTGGCATCCATCAGTCTAAATATTCCTGTTACATTGCACAACCTTCAATGTTATGTCAAAATTACGGAAAATTCTGGCAAATTAGTTCGCAATGAGCCAGGCGACCCAAACTGTTGCATATACCCTGACTCTGCCTGCAATGAACGCAAGAGAAGTGACACAATTTCACCTGGTGTAACGGCTGTCCTCCTCTTCTTCATCCGAAGAGGAGCAGGGATTGAACCAAGGCGCAGTGGAGTTTGAATACATAATGAATTTAATGACAAGACGGAAAAAACACGAACTTGACTATACACTAACAAAACAAATAAACGGTGTAGAACAGATCTGAACGACGGACTCACATAACACACGAGAACGCACGAACAGGGAAAAAGCCTACACATAAATGACACTTAACAAACAAACCGAAACCAGTCCCGTATGGTGCAGGCATAACACAAACACGGAAGACAATCACCCACAACGAACACTGTGACAACGCCTACCTAAATATGACTCTTAATTAGAGGAACGCCAAACACCTGCCTCTAATTAAGAGCCATACCAGGCAACCCAAAACCAACACAGAAACAGAAAACATAGAATGCCCACCCAACCTCACGTCCTGACCAACTAACACACATAACAACTAACATAAATAGGTCAGGAACGTGACATTACCCCCCCCACAAGGTGCGAACTCCGGACGCACCAGCACAAAGTCTAGGGGAGGGTCTGGGTGGGCATCTAACCACGGTGGTGGCTCAGGCTCCGGGCGAGGTCCCCACCCCACCATAATCCATCCTAGCTTCCTCCCTCTAAGAATGTCCATCCTCTTTTTACCCCCACAAAATCCTCTTAATAACCTCACTAATAAGGACAGCACCGGGACAGAGAGATAAATCAAGACAGAGGGATAGATAAGAATATAGAGGTAGATCAACATAGAGAGGGAGATCAGGATAGAGGGGCAACTCCGGACTGAAAGGCAGCTCCGGACAGAGAGACAGCTCTGGACTGATGGGCAGTTCTGGGTATCTAGCCGTTTCAGGCTGAAGGGCAGCTCATGGCTGACTGACGAATCTCGACGCTCATGGCTGGCTGACGGCTCTCGACGCTCATGGCAGGCTGACGGCTCTCGACGCTCATGGCGCTCTGACGGCTCTGGCTGCTCATGGCTCTCTGACGGCTCTGGCTGCTCATGGCTCTCTGACGGCTCTGGCTGCTCATGGCTCTCTGACGGCTCTGGCTGCTCATGGCTCTCTGACGGCTCTGGCTGCTCATGGCTCTCTGACGGCTCTGGCTGCTCATGGCTCGCTGGCGGCTCTGGCAGATCCTGTCTGGTTGGCGGCTCTGGCAGATCCTGTCTGGTTGGCGGCTCTGGCAGATCCTGTCTGGTTGGCGGCTCTGGCAGATCCTGTCTGGTTGGCGGCTCTGGCAGATCCTGTCTGGTTGGCGGCTCTGGCAGATCCTGTCTGGTTGGCGGCTCTGGCAGATCCTGTCTGGTTGGCGGCTCTGGCAGATCCTGTCTGGTTGGCGGCTCTGGCAGATCCTGTCTGGCTGACGGCTCTAGCGGCTCCTGTCTGGCTGACGGCTCTAGCGGCTCCTGTCTGGCGGATGGCTCTGTAGGCTCATGGCAGACGGGCGGCTTTGCAGGCTCATGGCAGGCGGGCGGCTTTGCAGGCTCCTGGCAGACGGATGGCTCAGACGGCGCTGGGGAGACGGATGGCTCAGATGGCGCTGGGGAGACGGATGGCTCAGATGGCGCTGGGGAGACGGATGGCTCAGATGGCGCTGGGGAGACGGATGGCTCAGATGGCGCTGGGGAGACGGATGGCTCTGGCCGGATACGGTGCACTGTAGACCTGGTGCGTGGTGCCGGACCGTGGAGGCGTACTGGCACTCTTGAGCATTGAACCCGCCCAACCTTACCTGGTTGAATGCTCCCGGTCGCCCGACCAGTGCGGGGAGGTGGAATAACCCGCACCGGCCTATGTAGGCGAACCGGGGAAACCATGCGTATGGCCGGTGCCATGTATGCCGGCCCGAGGAGACGCACTGGAGACCAGACGCGTTGAGCCGGCCTCATGACACCTGGCTCAATACCCAATCTAGCCCTACCAGTGCGGGGAGGTGGAATAACCCGCACTGGGCTATGCACTCGTACAGGAGACACCGTGCGCTCTACTGCGTAACACGGCGCCTGCCCGTACTCCCGCTCTCCACGGTAAGCCTGGGAAGTGGGCGCAGGTCTCCTACCTGCCCTAGGCCCACTACCTCCTAGCCCCCCCCAAGAAATTTTTGGGAGTTACTTACGGGCTTTTTTGGCTTCCGTGCCAGACGCGTTCCCTCATAGCTCCGGTTCCTCTCTCCGGTAGCCTCTGCTCTCCTTAGTGCCTCCAGCTGTTCCCATGGGAGGCGATCCCTACCAGCCAGGATCTCCTCCCAAGTGTAGCAACCCTTTCCGTCCAATACATCGTCCCATGTCCATTGCTCCTTTCTCTCCTGTCCCTTTCTCCGTTGACTCCGCTGCTTGGCTCTGGAGTGGTGGGTGATTCTGTAACGGCTGTCCTCCTCTTCTTCATCCGAAGAGGAGCAGGGATTGAACCAAGGCGCAGTGGAGTTTGAATACATAATGAATTTAATGACAAGACGGAAAAAACACGAACTTGACTATACACTAACAAAACAAATAAACGGTGTAGAACAGATCTGAACGACGGACTCACATAACACACGAGAACGCACGAACAGGGAAAAAGCCTACACATAAATGACACTTAACAAACAAACCGAAACCAGTCCCGTATGGTGCAGGCATAACACAAACACGGAAGACAATCACCCACAACGAACACTGTGACAACGCCTACCTAAATATGACTCTTAATTAGAGGAACGCCAAACACCTGCCTCTAATTAAGAGCCATACCAGGCAACCCAAAACCAACACAGAAACAGAAAACATAGAATGCCCACCCAACCTCACGTCCTGACCAACTAACACACATAACAACTAACATAAATAGGTCAGGAACGTGACACCTGGTTAATATTGCCTGCTAACCTAGATTTCTTTTAGCTAAATATGCAAGTTTAAAAATATATACTTCTCTATATTGATTTAAAAAAAGGCATTGATGTTTATGGTTAGGTATACGTTGGAGCAATAACAGTCCTTTTTCGCGAATGCGCACTGCATCGATTACATGCAACGCAGGACACGCTAGATAAACTAGTAATATCATCAACCATGTGTAGTTATAACTAGTGATTGATTGATTGATTGTTTTTTATAAGATAAGTTTAATGCTAGCTAGCAACTTACCTTGGCTTCTTACTGCATTCGCGTAACAGGCGGGCTCCTCGTGAGGCAGGCGGTTAGAGCGTTGGACTAGTTAACCGTAAGGTTGCAAGATTGAATCCCTGAGCTGACCAGGTAAAAATCTGTTGTTCTGCCCCTGAACAAGGCAGTTAACCCACCGTTCCTAGGCCGTCATTGAAAATAAGAATGTGTTCTTAACTGACTTGCCTAGTTAAATAAAGGTGTACATTTTTTTATTAAAATTTAAAATAAATCGGCAAAATCAGCGTCCAAAATTGATTTCCGATTGTTATGAAAACTTGAAATCGGCCCTAATTAATCGGCCATTCCAATTAATCGGCCAACCTCTAGCCACTACGTTGTTTTATTCATCCCCAGCAGGTCGGCATGTCTCACTCTGTGTGAGGTTGAAGTATATAGTACTCTTGCAGGTAATCATCTGGAATTGTCTTGCACACCTTAATGTTACAGAGATATAAAATAATCTGGCAAATAAATCTAACAAAGTAGAGTAAACGTTGTTATATAGGGATGGGAATTCCTGCATTTGAAGTTGAAATATGAAGTCAGTGTAAAATGACAACTGTGAACTCTTGACCTCTGTTTCAGACCTAACCAACCCTCTTACCTTCACTTCTCCTCCCACCACAACTGTCCCCCCATCTTCTCTCCGCTCTTCCCCAACATTGGTTGCTCAGTCCAGATCAACCAGATCTTCCACATTGTCTGTGTACTGGTGCTGCTGTTCCTGCATTTTTACAATTTTAACCTTTTATTCTAACGTTTGGTTTAGCGATTTTTCTGACAGCTCAGTTTTATATTCTTAATACTTTTTAAAATTCAAATGGATAACTTACCACGAGTTTTCAGAGTAGGCCGGGCTCTGGACTACTTACAAGCCACAGGCTTAGGACCACTTCCCCTCAGATTTAGCAACCGAGTTATCCCTCTACAAATGCCAAGCACCAGCTAGGTTAATCTAGTATAGCATTTAGCCGCTACTGTTCTTTGCCGGCTATTCTCTCGGTCTCCCCTCGAAAGCATTTCTTTCCTTGGTTATTTATTGGCGACTCACACTCTACTCATTTTCCAATCGACTGGATCCCCAGCAGTCAATCTCACTAATTAAATTTCAGATCTCATTGTTTTTAATTGCTGACGAGAATTGTGCTTCGGTCAGGGTCTAATTACTAGCTTGGTTATAGAGTTTGTTGCAAATAGCTTGTTGCGTATGCTAACCGTGGCGGTTATTGGACTTGTAATGTGTCTGTTCCTAAGCAATTTCAACTCTTGGTTATTGATGATTATTTTAACCAGAATGCACATTCCTTGTCACGGGGATGTATTGTCCCCCTTCTGCCATAGTAGGTACAGTTAGTGCTTTATCTGAAACTTAGCCTCCAAACAGGTTATTTTGGAATATTTCAATCTTGACTGGCTATCTCCAAATTCAGACCATTTATAGTGTATCTGTATTGATTTTAACATAACACAGTTGATTTCCTAACCTACTGGTGTTAATGTGAAAAATCAGACAAATTCTTCTCTAATTTATGTAATTCTTACTAATAATCCACGTGAATAGGATATGTCTAGTGGAGTCCTTGCCTGTGTGACTTGTCCTGCGTTTAACTTTATTCCTGAACATGAGTTAGCTCTAGAACATTTCTCCTTTATTTTGATTCCCCTGGCAAATAAACATGCTCATTTTAAAGATAGATCAAATCCTTGGTACACACCAGAGCTCTCCGAGTCTCTTCAGTTGAGAAACCAGGTCTGGTCCAAAGCAAAGCAACAGACTTAGTAACTGATTGGCAATCTTTCAGGCAACTTAGAAACAGACTATCTTGATAAAGAAAGCTAAATCAGGGTATTTTTTAAGCTCTATCACTGACTCTGGACGTGGCCCTTCTACATTTTGGGATATTTGAAGTTCATTTTTGATCTGCTCTGTGCTGCATCTGTTTCTAGAGTCTGACCATTTAATGGTCATCTGACAGAAAATCCTCTCTACAAAGGCATTTGAGCCTGGCACACTGAGGACAAATGAGAATCCTGAACATGTTGATCAAGTTGGCTTTCCCTAGGTTTTGGAAAACTGCCACCCACTTCTCACTGGTGGATTTTGTGGTATCCTGTCTGGCTTTCTGTATTTTCTCCCAGCTAGAACAAAAGAGTTGGTCCATACTGAGTTGGTCCATACAGACTGTCTCTGTCATTTTGAGGGCAACCACCACCACCGATCGGTTTCAGTTTCACCATTACATTTTCTGGTGAGAAATCAAACCACTTGTCAATGTATGTAATGACAGTGTCATAGAACTTCACAAAGGTCTGTTGCTGCTTGGACCTTTGTGCTGACAATTGTTTGTCCATCAGCTGCTAGGTCTGGTATCCAAAAAAGCTGTCCTGTTTCAGCTGAAGCATCTTCATTTTGAACTTTTGGACTTCCTCGTAAACATTTTGGACTTCCTCGTAAACATCTTGGACTTCCTCGTAAACATCTTGGACTTCCTCGTAAACATCTTGGACTTCCTCGTAAACATCATGGACTTCCTCGTAAACATCTTGGACTTCCTCGTAAACATCTTGGACTTCCTCGTAAACATCTGTGATGCGGAGCGTTGTTTCCTCCAGCTTTTTTACAAAAGCTGTTGATTTCCTGAAAGGCCAGTCTTTTTGACAAATGAAAGGAGTGGCAAGGAGTGGAATGTTAGCTAAAAAGACTGCTACCCGGACTAGTTAGATGGCACCTGAGGGAAATCCTTAGGTTTTTATTTTTGGTCTAATTGTGGACATGTAAGTATCTAAAGAAGTGGGAATTTGGAATAATGTATTATGTTTGTCAAGTTGCTATGTAAAATAATGCAAATGGTGTGATCTCTTACTCTTTTTTTCACATAGCCACATGGTGTATATTAAATTAAGTATATGTTGTTTACACTTTGTTTTCACTGAATCATTTCAATAAAATCCTTCAAAATGTGTAAAAATTGTTTTGTTAGTCTGATTATGCAATAAGCTACTGAGACAAGACTAGCTGTTACCATTGGTGTTGGCTAATGGGGATCCTAATAAATCTAATCAAACCCATGTCCCATATCAGGATCATAATGAATAAGACTATATGGACAGGGAGGACCTGATCCTAGCTCAGCACTCTTACTCTGATACGCTTTATGAATACGGGTCCCAAAGTGAAGTCCAACAGTCATCTGATTTTAAGTTACATATTACTCATAATCTAAATAAGTTTAATTCAAGTTTACTGACCTATGATCACATTTTTCAAGTCTTTAATTGTAGGAAAGTCTTTCCAGGAAAGTGAACTGTTATTATTCACAAATTATGTTTGAAAAAACAGACATACTTTACTTAGTTGTGAGGTAAAGATACAATGACTGAGAAGCTCAGCTTATCAGTGGTGAATGTGGTGAGTTAAGAAATCAGACATCCCAAATGGCCACTTTCATGCAAATGCACACAGCAGACCAGGTGGCCCTCCTATGCTCGCGCTCAGGTGCTCCTGCGCTCAGGTGCGCATGTGCCCTCTGTATGTTCCGAGAGAGAAGCCAGAGACTGCTCACATTCACATGGGACACTCCAAACAAAAGAATGAAAACATTAACAAAACTCATAAATGATAGTTATGAAATAAACCAAAACTTCTTTCTCACAAGTGTAGCAGGTTGTGAACTCTGAAAATAACATTTCCACTGCGATAATGAAAACGGTAGGTTAAATGACAGGAGCCTAATCAATACATGCGTTGACAGAAATGAATGTAACCAAATGACAGAAGATTAACTGTACATTAACTAGGCCTACTGGTGACATATTTAACGGGGAATTGATAAAAAAATATAAAATCAGAGGGCAAACAATTCACACAATAAATGCGCAGGAATTGGCGGGAGACATCCGAGCTCATTCTGGAGAGTTGAGTGCATGTATTCTGGAGAGAGATGTGCAATATCTTGGGCACACACCCCACCCTTCTTGTTGCAATATTTTAAATGATATTCAAGGCACATTATCAGCCGCAACTCAATCAGCTAGGCCTATTGCCAAAAACGCTGGCCAAATTGAGGGCCTCCCAAATAGGCATAGGCCTATGAAGTTGTGATTTGAAACTATCCACAGCAACAACATAAAAACATTCTAATGATCCTCTGTGGCTAAGTCATGCTCTCTGGTGAAGTATTTTGAAGTATTTTATTTAAACAATATTAAGTATATAATTTCGTCAAATCTTCAATTTACTTTAAGGGAAGCCAACATCCAAACAGTGCACTGTGCAATCGACAACTATCCTTTCCAATTCACAAGAGGGTGAAACCAAAGATCTGTATGTAATGACAAGATGCTTATATCTCAGCCCTAACAATGGGAGTCGTTGTCCCAAAGGCGGGAAGGAAGGCGACAAGCTTAGGTCTGCATTTTATGCCCATAAAAACGCATTATGCTTTTTCTGGAAATATTTTGGCTTGAGTGAGCCCATCCGCTTCGCCTCTTCCTCTCTGCTGAAACTATCATCAGAGAAAGCATCCGAGCGAGCCAAACGGCGCCCCTCTCCCTTACTACATGTAACCGATGAATCTGATCAGGTCTGTCCAGAAATAGTATGACATGCCATATTATTTTTGTCCAGACAGCATCAGATACATGGTCTACACATACTAAAACAGGGGTGCTGTTTTCGGTGGCTCGGATGTTTTACCTGAGATTGACGCTTTCTGTCGGTGCGCATCTCGATCAAATAAAATATCAATATTTCAATATTTTATTTGGATGGGCAAGGAGGTACGGTAGGGCGGTTCAGGCCCTCTAAGGCCCGCCCATAACGCCGGCCCTGCTGACAAGTTTTAAATGCAAAAAGTACTGATATTGGATCATATACCTTTCCAAGAAAACAAAAATTTAGACATTTATGGTCTGTTTACATATATTTTAGAGGCTATTTACACAAAACAATTGCATAAAACCTGTATAAACTGTATTAATAATTATATGACATTTGGAATTTGGAATCATAGCATCATTTGTACAACGCACTGCTGAAATACCTGGGTTATAACAATATATTCCAGTCATTATCTGAATTTTTATGATACACTGTAAGCTGATGAATTTCAAGCAGAGAGACAGGTGATACTGTATCAGGTGACAGGTCATCTGACAGTGCACCTTGAAAAGGTTATCTTGTACAATATTGCATGAGGTAGAAATGGCCCCGTGCTACGTTTTTACAGTAGCCAACCCCTTTACAATACCTCTATTTCTGATGATTTGTCCTACTTATATAATGTATCAGGATAATGAAACTGTAAGACTCATTTCTCAACATGCTCACAACCTGCCATTGGATACAAATTATACAACACTTGTGCATGTCAAGTTATAGTTGAATACTGTATGGACAATTATATTTACCATCTACTATTCTTTCTATTCAACACTTCAAAAATAACAGTTTTAAATGTGTATCTTGTATTCTTTGCTATTGGAATACATGGTAGTTAAAATGACTACATGGTGAGCCTGTCATTATCTGATGTATTGAATGACTCAGGGGTGAAAGATTGTGAAACCCCAATGAATGTATAATCAAAGGTTCTGAACATAATATCAGGAGCTTTACAAGTGTTATCAGTTTCGAGTTTGTACTTAGAGTTTAGAAAATCTACCACTTTCATAAAACAAAAGTGAGAGAAAAAATCTCGAGGCTACGCAAAATGGTGATCTACGTTGTTATGTAGCAACAATACTCAGACGTGTGCATCCCCACAATCATAAACTCCACTCAACTACTCAGGATCGCCATTTTGCATAGCTAATTGCGTTCTTGCGTCACGTATGTATGTAAGATAAAATTAGGTTGAGAGGAGGAAGGGCACAGGGTGGACTACCCTCCTAGGCTCCCTACAAGACATCAGACTGGACTTCAATCTTTTTTATCAGAGCTTATACACTGATCTTTGTCATGAAATTGTGTCTTTCTGTTAGCAAAGTGTATTTCAATATATGTAGATCTACCTGATTGAATGAGTATCTACCTCTGTGTATCAGTCCTTGTTTGAACCCTTGGAATGAGTAGAAGCCTATTTTTAATAGGAGAGCAGTGTACAATACACAGTCAAACACTGTGTTACCAAGGAAAACTAAAAATAAACATTATTTCCATGGAGCAACGTGGAGAAACAATGTGGGACAACAAAGTGGTTAAAGCAGATGAATGGTGTCAATATGAGCACTGGGATGCTCTGCTGTACCCAAAACATTGTTTTGCATTACACAGATAATTATATAAATGTGGTTAGATACAGTACAGAAGGCTACACAGCCCATAATATCAATATATTATCAAAGATTTCCATAGTGTACAAAGAATGATAGAAGGACACACAAGGTGACAGATGAGCAGACGGGGGTAAAAGACACAGAAAGATATTTCCACTCTTCAAAATTTAAACTTCTTCAAACAGCGGGTAGGTACTGAGTTATTTCATGTACAATGTCTAAAATTAGTAATGATTTGATTTATAAAACTTGTATTATTTTTATAATTGTAAAAGCTTGTTAAATGACAGAACATTCAATGTTGTTCACTTGATTTTTAAAATTTTACGTTCTGAAGGATTTCATTGGTCACGTTTGTTTACTGTGTATTGTGTACCTCCTGTAGTGAATTTACCATTTGGATATTCCATCTATTAGAGTGTCTTGTTTAGTTTACCGTAAACAATAGCCAAGCATAACATCACCAACAGTATGCGGTATGTGACGCAAATTCAAATTGTAATGAAATATGCATAGTCACCAATTTGTTTTATTATTCATATCAATAGTAATATTATTCATATTATTAGTGTTATTCATGATATTATTATTCATATTATTACTATTTAAATATATTGTACTAAGATATAACAGGGAAGAGGAGATGGGAAAAGTAGGAGGGAGTGCAAGTTAGAAGGGCAGTGGGTTGGATTTAAACCTTTGCTGAATAGGGCTGGACTAACGCATTTGGGGCACCATGGAACCTAACCCCAGATTTTTTGGTTTGTCATTACAGGCAGGAGACAGGTGGTTGAATGAAGCCTCAACCACTAAACATGCTGTGGAGTCTCTCTCTCTGCCCTTTAATGGGTGAGTTTCTAATGCATAAGTATGCAGGCAATCAGGAATCAAGGTAAGACCAAGTGCAGACTGTGTGAAGTAACATTGGAAAAGAGGAAAGATGGGCGACACCTGGAGGGGGGTGGTGACAAGCACATGTGGAACAGATCAGGGCGAGACAGCAGACGTCTATGCCTGCTGTTGTTGTTGTTTTGTGTGTTGTTTTTTCACAACAACAGAAATCAGTGTTGCTTCCTTTTACTACTTTATCACATTTCTCTACCTCCTACCTTCCATCACTACTTCTGTAGCAATAGTTGGTAATCATACCTCTGCTTCACTGTAGTGCCTCTACAACTACTCATACAGACAGGGCAAAATGAAGTACAGAATGGATAAACAAGGAAGATGATTTTAATGTATGCAAATTCTGATTTATTTACAGGAGTTGTGTTGCTAGCCCAGATGGTCAATGCTGCGACAGGTGAGACCACAGACTTTTTGACTGTCATAATGTTTTATACAACATTACCATTTTAAATAGTTATTCTACAGCCTAATAGATTGACTTAACTTTTTTACATTACTTTATAAATAGATGATTGGAAAATACAAAGTTGTCATATCTACAACTTGATCTTAACATGAGGAGATCCCTGTTCCCAAGAACTCTTAGGCATCATGCCACAATGACTACCACCCTATAGCACTCACATCAGTAATAATTAAGTGCTTTGAGAGGCTGGTTATGGCACACATCAACTCCATCATCCAGTTGATGGGCGGTGGGTAGAATGACAGTCAAAGATAAAAATAAACAAACCCCCCAAAAAAATGAATACATTTAATTTACACTCAGAAGGAATCAAATCAAATCAAATGTATTGATATAGCCCTTCTTACACCAGCTGATATCTCAAAGTGCTGTACAGAAACCCAGCCTAAAACCCCAATCAGCAAACAATGCAGGTGTAGAAGCACGGTGGCTAGGAAAAACTCCCTAGAAAGGCCAAAACCTAGGAAGAAACCTAGAGAGGAACCAGGCTATGAGGGGTGGCCAGTCCTCTTCTGGCTGTGCCGGGTGGGGATTACAACAGAACATGGCCAAGATGTTCAAATGTTCATAGGTGACCAGCAGGGTCAAATAATAATAATCACAGTAGTTGTCGAGGGTGCAGCAGGTCAGCACCTCAGGAGTAAATGTCAGTTGGCTTTTCATAGCCGATCATGAAGAGTATCTCTACCGCTCCTGCTGTCTCTAGAGAGTTGAAAACAGCAGGTTTGGGACAGGTAGCACGTCCGGTGAACAGGGTCAGGGTTCCATAGCCGCAGGCAGAACAGTTGAAACTGGAGCAGCAGCATGGCCAGGTGGACTGGGGACAGCAAGTAGTCATCATGCCAGGTAGTCCTGAGGCATGGTCCTAGGGCTCAGGTCCTCCGAGAGAGAGAAAGAAAGAGAGAAAGAGAGAATTAGAGAGAGCATACTTAAATTCACACAGGACACCGTATAAGACAGGAAAAATACTCCAGATATAACAGACTGACCCTAGCCCCCCGACACATAAACTACTGCAGCATAAATACTGGAGGCTGAGAAAGGAGGGATCAGGAGACACTGTGGCCCCATCTGATGATACCCCCGGACAGGGCCAACATTATTACATCCAATGCCTGTTTGCCTGAGGTTGATGTCACGCAAGCGCTTGTACCCGCATACACATGCATACACACAATCTCATTCAAACGCACACGTGCACACAAACGGACACATTCACACATGTAAATAGTGCCACATATACACACAAATGCATACAGTTGGCCTTGCTGTTTAGATTTCTTTGTCCTTGATGTCGTTGGTTTTCGCATTGTTGTTTTCTGTTGTTATTTTCCTTTGTTTTTCTCCTTTTTCTCTTTTGTTGTTTTTGTTGGTTGTTGGTGCGTTGGTGGTTTTAGTGGGGTTGGAGGAGGACGGTGGCTTGGGAGGGGGGGTTTAGGGGTGAGAGGTGGAAGGTGGAAGGTGACTTTTTTTGGGAGGGACTTGTGGGGGGGTCTTGGATGGTTGAGGGGCAGCACTCAAGGGGAACTGATGGGGAATCTTGGATAGTTGGTCGCCTGGCGTTTGGGAGCTTGGGCCGGTGGCCTAGAGGTCGCTGGTTTGGTCCCTGATTCGCCTGGGTGGGGCACCAGTCCTTGTGCCCTTGGGCGGGGTGCTTGACCCTGATTGCTCTTGTGGGTGGCTTGACCCTTGTTGCTCCTGTGGGTCGCTCTGGATGGGAGTGTCTGCTATATGACTGAATGTAATGTAAATGTTGAGCCGCTTCACTGCAGGTAGATTGTATGTTTTAAAATAAAATTAAAACATACACATTTAAAAAACTCCATCATCCCAGACACCCTAGAGCCACTCCAATTTGCATACCGCCCTAACAGATCCATAGACGACACAATCTCAATTGCACTTTAAACGGCCCTCACCCAGGAATACTTACGTGAGAATGTTCCTTGACTACCGCTCAGCGTTCAAGCTCGTCACCAATCTTAGGAACCTGGAACTGAACACCTCCCTCTGCAACTGGATCCTGGACTACCTGATAGGCCAACCCAACGTGGTGAGGGTAGACAACAACACTTCCGCCACGCTGACCCTCAACACGGGGGCCCACAGGGGTGTGTGCTTAGTCCCCTCCTGTACCCCCTGTTCACCCATGACTACATGGCCACGCACGTCTCCAACACCATCATCAAGTTTTCTGACAACACAACAGTGGTAGGCCTGATCATCGGCGATGATGAGACAGCCTATAGGGAGTGACCTGGCAGTGTTGTGCCACAACAACATCTCCCTCAACGTCGGTAAGACCAAGGAGCTGAACGTTGACTACAGAAAACGGGGGTGGGAGAGCACGCCCAATCCACATCGGCAGGTCGAGAGTTTAAAGTTCCTCTGTGCCCAAATCACTTAAAATGGTCCACACACAAGAGCACAGTCGTGAAGAAGGCGCAGCAGCCCTCTTCCCCCTCAGAAGGTTGAAAAGGTTTGGCATGGGCCCTCAAATCCTGAAAAAGTTCTACAGCTGTACAATTTAGAGCATCTTGACTGGATGCATCACTGCTTGGCATGGCAATAGCAACAACCTCGATTGCATGACGCTACAGAGGGTGGTGTGGAAAGCCCAGTACATCACCGGGGCCAAGCTCAATGCCATCCAGAACCTCTAAATCAGGCGGTGTGAAAGGAAGGCCCAGACAATCATTAATTAAAGACTCCAGCCACCCAAGCCATAGACTGTTCTCTCTGCTTCCGCATGGCAAGCGATACCAGTGCATAAAGTCTGACACCAACAGGGTCTTGAACAGCTTCTATCCCCAAGCCATAAGACTGCTAAATAGCTAACTAAATAGCTAACAGAATGCCTACACAGACTATCTGAATTGACCTTTGTATGTCATTCTTATTTTTGCACTGTTTCTATGCACACTCACAGGGCCCTACACACTCACACACACTAGTACTCCAACACAAACACTCACTTCATAATTTGCTCTCACACACATAATATGCACATACATGTATACTGATTCTACACACATGCACACCAACTCACATGCAGTACATTCATCATATACGCTGCTGGAACTCTGTTTATCATATATCCTGATGCCCAGTTACCTTACCTCTATACATATCTATCGATCTAGTAATTCATTGTAAAAATGGTACTGGAACTTACTGACCCATTATATAGTATGATGAATTACTTTCTCCTTTTCCTCGTATTTCTTATTTTTATTTCTTGTGTGTTTTTGTTCAAACTTATGATATTTTTAGTATTACATTACTGCATTGTTGGATTTAGAGCTTGCAAGAAAGACATTTCAACGTGAAACTTCATTGCCAATAATTTGTCATTTCTGTATTAAAACAGTATTCTCTCTGTCCCTGTAGTAAATGTAGCGTTGAAAGGAGTGGCCACCCAGTCATCACTGCATGGGGATGGCCAGGCTAACAATGCCATTGATGGCAACAGAGAATCAAACTATTTCAAACTACACTGCACCCACACTGAATGGGACACCAACCCCTGGTGGAGAGTGGACCTGCTGGATGTGTACAGAGTGACAGCTGTCAGCATCACCAACAGAGGAGACTGCTGTTCTGAGAGGCTGAATGATGCTGAGATCCGCATCGGTAACTCACTGGAGAACAACGGCATCAACAACCCCAGGTGATACATAGACATCAGTACATTTTATGTCCTGTCTTGAAGGTGTTTGGATACATTGGTCCTCATCCATGCTTCTGTTGCTATTCTGTGGCTATATATTTAACAAACTGGTGGTTTTCTGCACGGTGATGTATATTCTAAAGCATCCTCTCTCTCTCTCTCTCTCACTCTCTCTATCACTCTCTCTCTCTCTCTCTCTCTCCCTCTCTCTAGATGTGTTGTCATCTCCAACATCCCAGCAGGAGAGACCAACACCTTGCAGTGTAATGAGATGCAGGGTCGCTATGTTGTTGTGGTCATCCCTGGACAGAACAAGGTTCTCACTCTGTGTGAGGTAGAAGTATATGGCACTCCTGCAGGTAACCATCTGTAATGTCTTCACTGTTCCATTTTATCATCAAGTAAGATTTAGATTAGTTTTATTGCACACCTGAAGTAAAATCCCATCACAGAAGCTTAGGAGAATCAAAAGCTTTAATTAATGTCCACAAATAATAACTGAACTCTTGTACTTCTGTTTTAGACTCAACCACCACCACAAATTCTACCACTACTCCAACACCCTCTACTCCAACACATACAACTCCAACACTCAATAATCCAACACCCACTACTTCAACACCCACTACTCCAACACCCAGTGCTCCAACCTTAACATCGACAGCTCAACCAACAACAACCCAGCCTCCCACCACCACTATCCCCCCTTCTTCTCCCCCTTTTTCTCCAACACCCCCCCTCACCCCTCCCACCTCTACTCAATCTCTCACCATGACTTTTCTCCCCTCTTCCCCAACATCCCCCTCCTCTACTCAATCTCCCACCTCCACCAGTGCTTCTACCCTTCTCCCCTCCACTTCCACTCCACCTCCTCCTTCCACCAGTTTCACCTTCTTGAGGAGGAAGGTGATGGTGGTGAGGGAGAAGCTGTGCTGGTCCGATGCTCTGTTCTACTGCAGAGAGCACTACTGGGACCTGGTCAGTGTTCGCAACGAGACAGAGCAGAGGGTCCTGGAGAAACTGGTGAAGGAGAGTAACCTCATCACCCCCCTCACCTCCCATCTGTGGCTGAGCCTGCGCAGGTACACTACCTAATGGTTTTAACAGTCAAATATAAATTTTATAGCAGCCATCCAATGTCGTGTACCAACAGTTGCTGAATATCTTCTCATCATCAGTTTGCTCCACTGTTCATGCACCTTGATTTTAAAGTGAGGCAGCTTTTCTCTGCCTGCAGGTACATCCTGGGAGACACGTGGTACTGGATGACCGGAGACAGTATGAACTACACCCACTGGGTGAACGGCGTCCCCCCTGGGAAGGACATCTCCAACCCCTGTGGAGCGTTGACCAACGGGGCCAACGGAGGGAACTTCCTCTGGGTGGAACGGCTCTGTGATGACCATTACAACTTCCTCTGTTACTCAGGTATCTGCTTTTCTCATGATACAGTGCATTCGGAAAGTATTCAGACCCCTTCACTTTTTCGACATTTTGTTACGTTACAGCCTTATTCTAAAGGGTTTCCTCATCAATCTACACACAATAAATGATAAAGCAAATTAAAAAAACAGAAATGCCTAATTTACATAAGTATTCAGAACCTTTGCTATGAGACTCGAAATTGAGCTCAGGTGCATCCGGTTTCCATTGATCATCCTTGAAATGTTTCTACAACTTGATTGGAGCACCTGTGGTAAATTCAATTTACTGGACATGATTTGGAAAGGCACCCACCTGTCTATATAAGGTCCTACAGAGCAAAAACCAGGCCATGAGGTTGAAGGAATTGTCTGTAGAGCTCAGAGACAGGATTTTTTTGAGGCACAGATCTGGGGAAGGATGCCAAAAAATGTCTGCGGCATTGAAGGTCCCCAAGAATACAGTGGCCTCCATCATTCTTAAATGGAAGAAGCTTGGAACCACCAAGACTCTTCCTACAGCTAGCCAAACTGAGCAATCGGGGGAGAAGGGCCATGGTCAGGGAGGTGACCAAGAACCCGATGGTCACTCTGACAGAGAACCATAGTTCCTCTGTGGAGATGGGAAAACCTTCCAGAACGACAACCATCTCTGCAGCACTCCACCAATCTTGCCTTAACTTGTCAATAGGGGGGCGCTGTTTTCACTTTGGAAAGAATCGTGCCCAATTTAAACGGCCTCGTACTCTGTTCTAGATCATACAATATGCATATTATTATTACTATTGGATAGAAAACACTCAGAAGTTTCTAAAACGGTTTGAATTATATCTGTGAGTAAAACAGAACTCATTTGGCAGCAAACTTCCATACAGGAAGTGAAAAATCTGAAAACGAGGCTCTGTTTCAGGGCCTGCCTATTCAACTGGCTTTTATTTATGGATCTGTGTGCACTTCATACGCCTTCCACTAGATGTCAACAGGCAGTGGAAGGTGGAATGGGGTGTCTAGCTTGATCTGAGGTCGAATGAGAGCTTTTGGAGTGACGGGTCCGGAATTTTCTTTGTCTTCGAAGGCGCGCTGGGGAGCTCGACATTGTCTTCTGAAAAGCGTCACGTATACACGGCGAATATCTCCGGCTCTGATTTTATTTGATACATGTGATAATAACTTCATAAAGTAGTTTTTTTTAACCGAGTTTTATCAGTTTATTCAACGTTTATTGGGACTTTTTGAGTTTTCCGTTCTTTGCGTCAAGAGAGGACGGGAATGTTAGCAACCTTGGCTAGCATTGTGGCGCGAATTCGACAGAAGAAATTGACATTCTAAAACCAAACAACGATTTATTCTGGACCAAGGACTCCTTGTACAACATTCTGAAGGAAGCTCAGCAAAAGTAAGAAAACATTTATGATGTTATTTCGTATTTCTGTGTAAAATGTTGACTCCTATTCTCCGCCGTTTTGGTGAGCGCTGTCTCGCAATAACACAAGCTGTATGTTATGGTAAAGTTATTTTTAAAAATCTAACACAGCGTTTGCATTAAGAACCAGTGTATCTTCAATTTGCCATACAACAAGTATTTTTATGTAAAGTTTTTGATGAGTTCTTTGGTCAGATTAGGTGAGTGTCCAAAATATCTCCGGAGATTCTGGTGAATCGATGCTACGTATTCACAATGTATAACCAGGATTTGTAGCTATAAATATGCACATTTTCGAACAAAACATAATTGTATTGTATAACATGATGTCACTGTCATCAATCACTGTCATCTGATGAAGTTGTCCAAAGGTTAGTGATTAATTTTATATCTTTTGCTGGTTTTTGCGAAAGCTACCTTTGCGGTGAATAAATGCGTTTGTGTGTTTGGCTATTGTGGTAAGCTAATATAATTCTATATTGTGTTTTCGCTGTAAAACACTTAAAAAAATCGGAAATATTGGCTGGATTCCCAACATGTTTATCTTTCATTTGCTGTACACCATGTATTTTTCATAAATGTTTTATGATGAGTATTTAGGTATTTCACGTTGCTCTCAGTAATTATTCTGGCTGCTTTGGTGCTATTTGTGATGGTGGCTGCAATGTAAAACCAGGATTTGTAGCTATAAATATGCACATTTTCAAACAAAACATAAATGTATTTTATAACATGATGTTATAAGACTGTCATCTGATGAAGTTGTTCAAGGTTAGTGATTAATTGTATCTCTATTTGTGGATTTTGTGAAAGCTACCTATGCGGTGGAAACATGGTGAAAAGATGCCGTTGTGTGTTTGGCTATTGTGCTTAGCTAATATAAATACATATTGTGTTTTCGCTGTAAAACATTTTAAAAATCGGAAATGATGGCTGGATTCACAAGATGTTTATCTTTCATTTGCTGTATTGGACTTGTGATTTCATGAAATTATATTATATGATATCCCTGTCGCGTTAGGCTAGGCTATGCTAGTCAGCTTTTTTGATGAGGATGCTCCCGGATCCGGGATGGGTATGAAGTAAAAGTTAATGGTAGAGTGGTCAGACGGAAGCCACTTCTCAGAAGCATGGTGGTGGCAACATCATGCTGTGAGGATGTTTTTCAGCGGCAGGGACTGGGAGACTAATCAGAAAAGTACAGAGAGATCCTTGATGAAAACCTGCTCCAGAACACTCAGGACCTCAGGCTGAGGCGAAGGTTCACCTTCCTACAGGACAAGGACACTAAGCACACAGCCAAGACAACGTAGGAGTGGCTTGGCCCACAGGCCTCATAAGACTGGTCTGAAGGTCCCCCAGTATCAGTTGACAAAATGCATGGAAGTATATATGGAGACTGTTTAGTGCCAAAAATAAAGGGTAAAAGAATAACAAATGTTTCCTGATCTTTCTTACATCTCTCATATATAGGACAGTGTCACGCCATGAACATAGAGAGCCCTCGGGGTTCTCTATGGTGTTTTAGGTCAGGGCGTGACTAGGGGGTGTTCTAGTCTTTAATTTCTATGTTGGTGTGAGTATGGTTCCCAATTGGAGGCAGCTGATGATCGTTGCCTCTAATTGGGGATCATACTTAGTGTGTTCCTTTTCCCACCTGCGTTGTGGGATATTGTTTCGTTGAGTGCCTATGTGCGTTACGTACTGCACGTTCGTTCATTTATTTGTTGTTTGAAGTTTCACCTTAATAAATATGTGGAACTCTACGCACGCTGCACCTTGGTCCGCTCATTTCTACAACGAACGCGACAGACAGTGTCACGCCCTGACCTTAGAGAGCCGTTTTATTTCTCTATTTGGTTAGGTCAGGATGTGATTTGGGGTGGGCATTCTATGTTCTCTATTTCTTTGTTTTGGCCGAGTATGGTTCCCAATCAGAGGCAGCTGTCTATCATTGTCTCTGATTGGGAATCATACTTAGGCAGCCCTTTTTCCCACTTTCTGTTGTGGGATCTTGTTTTTGTTAGTTGCTGGTTTAGCGCTACATTACTTTACGTGTCGTTTATCTTTCTTGTTTTTTTGGTGTTCGTTTAATAAACTCAAAATGTAAGCCTACCACGCTGCACCTTGGTCTCATTCCGATGACAGACGTAACAGACAGACACTTCAAAACAAACTTCCAATTGATTTTTTTGCGTGGGGTTCTCTGTCTGTACATGTAGTGAATCTGTTATTCAATCCGTTTGTATGGGCTAATACAACTTTTCATCAAATATTTTTTTATCCTGCAAGGGGTCTTCAAATTCAAAATCAAATAGAAAAATAATCCTTGGTATGACCTTGCTAAAAATTACCCCCGCTGGTGATTAGGCAGGGTTTACACTCTTATTGGTTAGAGACCATGTTGACTGTCTCTTGTCTCTCTGTCCTCAGGTCCTGAAGCAGGAGTCAACAGAGTGTATTTCTACAGCAGCAGACGGCCATAGTGAGGCGCTGTGGAGCTCCAGAGGCTGATGTCCAATCCCCTTGATATTTTCCTGTTGTAAAATTAATATATATATTCAGCTTTAAAGATACTTAGAGGTTGTCTGGCCAGGTAACTTTTACTGAGAGTAGCTGGTAGGAGAGAGTATTTGATGGCTCTTAACAATGTGGCCATACAGGATTTGGATTCTGCCATTCACTGATTCTGTTGGAGGCTCTAGAACTTTCTAATAGTATTTTCCGGTTGTAAAATTATCACATTTAGTTTAACATTTTATAACATTGTGTGTGATTTAATAATAATGTTATAGATTATGAGAGTATTGTTACTTTATACAATCACGATGCTGTCAAAGTGTGTTTTTAAAGTCGATTGAACGCCCCGCACGTCACACGTGACGTCATTTTGAATATTGAATAGCTCCCTGTGTGTTTATGCTAGAGACTTACCCACAGATCAATCCCCTCTTTAACGCCGACATGAAGCTTGCACCTATTCCATAACATTGGGCCTTTGAAAGCAGTGTTTTTCTACACAAGACAGGATCCGGACAAGAAAGTCAGCACAAAATCGTATTTAAAACCCAAACAGTGTGAGCTAGCAACTCATACGACTGCATCATCAAAAGAGGAGACTCTCACGACATCCACAGTTTTTACGGCAGTCGTTGGAAACTTTCTGACGCCCACGTCGTAATTTCGAAGATGTCTTCACACAAAAATGTTTGAGCCACAAACTAATAAGTCATCAACATCGACAGGTAAGACTTATTTGCACTTGTCACAAGGTTTAAAAGAAAATATTGAAATGCCTTTCTAGTGGTTTGTTACTGTGGAAGAATTTCCACTTTCTGTTTTACATTTTACTATATTGTGTGCTATTTAATAATAATTGTATTTGTTGTTATAGATTATGTTTAATGTAAAATATATATATACTTTTTTTGATCTTTGAATTTCGTTTTTTCATCCATTTGACCTTGTTTTCTAAATCTGTATTAGTCTCATATTCACATCCTTACGTAACACTTTTGATGTTTATTTTTGATCTTTGAAATTCAATGATGATAGTAAATGATGTTGATGTTGTTCTTTCTACCACCAGTAGAGGTGACGTGGACCAGGTCTGTAATGCAGTTTGATTATGTTTAATTGTTTAATTGACTATTGTTTTACTGTTGTATTGATTATTTATGTATCAATCATGGAAAATGCAGATGTGGCCAGAAAAATATATGTCTGCAGGTGTAACTACAGACCCTAGTTCGATTCCAGGCTGTATCACAACCAGCCGTGATTGGGAGTCCCATAGGGCGGCACACAATTGGCCCAGCGTTGTCCGGGTTAGGGTTTGGCCGGTGTAGGCCGTCATTTTAAATAAGAATTTGTTCTTAACTGACTTGCCTAGTTAAATAAAGGTTAAATAAATACATATTATAACTGTTTCTGTATGACTGTTCAATATTTTAAATTAAAACACATGGGGTATTTATTAAGTTTAAAACTACTTTATTATGTTGGTTAGCAGACATTTATAGACTAAGTTTATATTGTATAAGAGAGAATACAGTAGATGGCACACGTCAAACGTGTGATTTGTGACCCTATTTTTATGGTCCGGTGTGTATGCCCATATATGGACATCCTGCAGGACATCCTGTCAGGAAGTTCTCACGCTCTCTAGGGAGTGCCCATATATGTATATCTTGTCAGGAAGTTCTGACGCTTTAGAGTGAGTGTTTATTTAACCAGATAGTGCATCTGTTCCTTTGAAGCTGTCATGATGGTTGATGTGTAGGGACCTCGTTGAACTGGGGGATGTGTTTGAACATTTCAAAGAGTATGCCCCCCTCCTGTTGTAGTGACCTTAGGGCTGTTGTCTATGAAACAGGAATGTCCGGGGTTATTGGGGGCAGCCGCATTATAAATAAGAGCTGAACACTACAACACTAACCTAGATACACCACTAAAGAAATTAAACATGGATTTTGTGATCAGTGACACACATGTGATGACCGTAACAACTGAAGAAGGACCTCGGTTAAAACATAGATAAAGGGAAGAGTATAGAGCATCAATATACGATGCGCCAAAAAAGTGGTTTCTAAATATGTATAGAACCCAAATATCGCCCGCAACTGCGCTGAAAGATCAAGTGTTGATGTCTAATTGACAGCTATGGGGTTATCTGTTTGATTACCCGGCCTGTAGAGTGGAACTCTATACCGTAGCCGAAGGAGAAGAATATACAGACGAGACTTTAGGAGTGGACTACAGGCTTGAACACTGGCAGGTGTTTCGCAAGGTGGTGTGTCCCGAACTGAGAGTTATCACAAAGGGGTATAGCTTGTTCACGGGCTCCGAGACCCGTTGGGAAGATGCCCCTGACTCCTCAGGAAGAATATTTCATAGGGTGAAAAAACAAAGAAAGAATGGACTTCCCTGTGGGTGCGTGGAGTTCTATATCAGCAACGAGGAAATCTGCAACGAAAACAACAGTGATGGTTGCCTGACTGGGGATTTTAGGTTGCGTATGCTTATTCCATTTAACGGTTGGGATATAATGGAATTGAAAATGTTAGAGTTAGTGGATGCTCTTTTTGTACAGAGCCAACAATGGCAGAGTATTGTTCAACTAAGGAAGTGCATGATATATGCGAATCCTAAGGATTATGATTCAAAGGAACCCCCAGAAGGTTCATCCTCAGAAGGGTCATCCCCTGAAGAAAACTAAGTACGCGGCTGTTACATTAACCACGCCCCGATACCAAAGGAATGGTTCAACAATAAAAGGGGTGACCATGAAGCCTCCGGTTTTTAATTTCAGCATATACCATGGATATTCATATACCATATCAGGACTCCGATACGTCATGGGTACCAGACCCTAAGGACTCTATGCCTCACAGCCCTGCATTCTACTCCCCCCAGGCAAGCCCCCCGATACCCCATACATGTACATCGCCTGAGGATGTGTTTGATGGGGTGGTCAGTACTATATTTGTGGACACCATCAAGGCCTCTGTAGCCACACTTTTAGACGTGGTGAAAAATGCATCGGTTGTGAGATCAATCACCCCAGCCAACGACGACATCCGTGTTTATATGACCCACCCCGATACTACTTCTTCAACCATTTTGAGAAGCTGGTGAAAAGACTGTGGTCCAGCCACTTTATACCATCGATGGTCTACTTCCGGCGCCGACCGAGATGGCCGCCTCGCTTCACGTTCCTAGGAAAATATGCAGTATTTTGTTTTTTTATGTGTTCTTCCTTACATTGGTACCCCAGGTAATCTTAGGTTTCATTACATACAGTCGGGAGGAACTACTGAATATAAGAGCAACGTCAACTCACCATCGTTACAACCAGGAATATGACTTTCCCGAAGCGGATCCAGTGTTTTGCCTTCCACCCAATACAATGGATCTGATCCCAGCCGGCGACCCTAAGCGACGCCGTAAAAGGGGCAAACGAAGCGGTCTCCTGGTCAGGCTTCGGAGACGGGTACATCGCGCTCCACTCCCTAGCATACTACTCGCCAATGTCCAGTCTCTTGACAATAAGGTTGATGAAATCCGAGCAAGGGTAACATTCCAGAGAGACATCAGAGATTGTAACGTTCTTTGCTTCACGGAAACATGGCTCACTCGAGAGACGCTAACGGAGTCGGTGCAGCCAGCTGGTTTCATCACGCATCGCGCCGACAGAAACAAACATCTTTCTGGTAAGAAGAGGGGCGGGGGTGTATGCCTTATGATTAACGAGATGTGGTGTGATCATAACAACATACAGGAACTCAAGTCATTCTGTTCACCTGATCTAGAATTCCTCACAATCAAATGTCGACCGCATTATCTACCAAGGGAATTATCTTCGATTATAATCACAGCCGTATATATTCCCCCCCAAGCAGACACATCGATGGCCCTGAACAAACTTTATCTGACTCTTTGTAAACTGGAAACCACACACCCTGAGGCTGCATTCATCGTAGCTGGGGATTTTAACAAGGCTAATCTGAAAACAAAACTCCCTAAATTCTATCAGCATATCGATTGTGCTACCAGGGCTGGTAAAACCTTGGATCATTGTTATACTAACTTCCGCGACGCATATAAGGCCCTCCCCCGCCCTCCTTTCGGAAAAGCTGACCACGACTCCATTTTGTTGCTTCCAGCCTACAAACAGAAACTAAAACAACAAGCTCCCTCGCTCAGGTCTGTTCAACGCTGGTCCGACCAATCTGTTTCCACACTTCAAGACTGCTTCGATCACGTGGATTGGGATATGTTCCGCAATGCGTCCAACAACAACATTGACGAATACGCTGATTCGGTGAGCGAGTTCATTAGAAAGTGCATTGACGATGTCGTATCCACAGCAACGATTAAAACATTCCCAAACCAGAAACCGTGGATTGATGGCAGCATTCGCGTGAAACTGAAAGCGCGAACCACTGCTTTTAACCAGGGCAAGGTGACCGGAAACATGACCGAATACAAACAGTGTAGCTATTCTCTCCGCAAGGCAACCAAACAAGCTAAGTCCCAGTATAGAGACAAAGTAGAGTCGCAATTCAACAGCTCAGACACAAGAGGTATGTGGCAGGGTCTACAGTCAATCACGGATTACAAAAAGAAAACCAGCCCCGTCGCGGACCAGGATGTCTTGCTCCCAGACTGACTAAATAACTTTTTTGCTCGCTTTGAGGACAATACAGTGCCACTGACACGGCCCGCTACCAAAACCTGCGGGCTCTCCTTCACTGCAGCCGAGGTGAGTAAAACATTTAAACGTGTTAACCCTTGCAGGGCTGCAGGCCCAGCCGCGTCCTCAGAGCATGCGAAGACCAGCTGGCTGGTGTGTTTAAGGACATATTCAATCAATCCTTATCCCAGTCTGCTGTTCCCACATGCTTCAAGAGGGCCACCATTGTTCCTGTTCCCAAGAAAGCTAAGGTAACTGAGCTAAACGACTACCGCCCCGTAGCACTCACTTCCGTCATCATGAAGTGCTTTGAGAGACTAGTCAAGGACCATATCACCTCCACCCTACCTGACACCCTGAATTGGTGCACCCACACAGACAGCGTTGGACAATGGACACAACTGGTATCCAGTCTTGTGGATGATTCTGAAGAACTAGAAACATCCCTGTCTAAGATTTTAGTTTATTTGTTTGAAACACCGTTTAATTGTAACAGGTATCATAGTTGTTGTTTATATACTTATATAACGGATGTATGTGTTTTAAAAATTCAGCGATACAAGCCTGTAAATATAAACCAAGTATACAAGGTGTTGCATGCATGGGTCATTGAGAAAACGGGTACTAATATCCTGCTACATATGCTGACGTGAAAATGAAATGTTGTCGTTATTTGAAAGGGGCTCATTAATGTTATTGTACATCAGACAGGCAAGAAGGATTGCGGAGCAGATGTTGAAAAACATTTATTATACCCCCTCTAACCCAGGGTCTTATGGGGGTTAGGAGCGGCTCCAGAGAGATATAGCCAAAGAAACAGGTAGCAGGTTAGGCGCTGCTCAAGTGAATGAATGGCTAGCGGAGCAGGATGCTTACACTCTGCATAAACCTGTTTTTCCTACTCATCAAATCAAATTTATTTATATAGCCCTTCTTACATCAGCTGATATCTCAAAGTGCTGTACAGAAACCCAGCCTAAAACCCCAAACAGCAAGCAATGCAGGTGTAGAAGCACGGTGGCTAGGAAAAACTAGAAAACTAGAAAAACTCCCTAGAAAGGCCAAAACCTAGGAAGAAACCTAGAGAGGAACCAGTCCTCTTCTAGCTGTGCCGGGTGGAGATTATAACAGAACATGGCCAAGATGTTCAAATGTTCATAAATGTTCACAAATAGTAATCAGGAGTAAATGTCAGTTGGCTTTTCATAGCCGATCATTAAGAGTATCTCTACCGCTCCTGCGGTCTCTAAAGAGTTGAAAACAGCAGGTTTGGGACAGGTAACACGTCCGGTGGACAGGTCAGGGTTCCATAGCCGCAGGCAGAACAGTTGAAACTGGAACAGCAGCAAGGCCAGGTGGACTGGGGACAGCAAGGAGTCATCATGCCCGGTAGTCCTGACGCATGGTCCTAGGGCTCAGGTCCTCCGAGAGAGAGAAAGAAAGAGAGAAGGAGAGAATTAGAGAGAGCATACTTAAATTCACACAGGACACCGGATAAGACAGGAGAAGTACTCCAGATATAACCAACTGACCCTAGCCCCCCGACACATAAACTACTGCAGCATAAATACTGGAGGCTGAGACAGGAGGGGTCAAGAGACACTGTGGCCCCATCCGATGATACCCCCGGACAGGGCCAAACAGGAAGGATATAACCCCACCCACTTTGCCAAAGCACAGCCCCCACACCACTAGAGGGATAACTTCAACCACCAACTTACCATCCTGAGACAAGGCCGAGTATAGCCCACAAAGATCTCCACCACAGCACAAACCAAGGGGGGGCGCCAACCCAGACAGGAAGATCACGTCAGTAACTCAACCCACTCAAGTGACGCACCCCTCCTAGGGACGGCATGAAAGAGCACCAGTAAGCCAGTGACTCAGCCCCTGTAATAGGGTTAGAGGCAGAGAATCCCAGTGGAGAGAGGGGAACCGGCCAGGCAGAGACAGCAAGGGCGGTTCGTTGCTCCAGAGCCTTTCCGTTCACCTTCACACTCCTGGGCCAGACTACACTCAATCATATGACCTACTGAAGAGATAAGTCTTCAGTAAAGACTTAAAGGTTGAGACCGAGTCTGCGTCTCTCACATGGGTAGGCAGACCATTCCATAAAAATGGAGACAATTAGGAGGCCTGCGTCTTGTGACCGTACGTGTAGGTATGTACGGCAGGACCAACTCGGAAAGATAGGTAGGAGCAAGCCCATGTAACGCTTTATAGGTTAACAGTAAAACTTTGAAATCAGCCCTTGCCTTAACAGGAAGCCAGTGTAGGGAAGCTAGCACTGGAGTAATATGATCAAATTTCTTGGTTCTAGTCAGGATTCTAGCAGCCGTATTTAGCACTAACTGAAGTTTATTTAGTGCTTTATCCGGGTAGCCGGAAAGTAGAGCATTGCAGTAGTCTAACCTAGAAGTAACAAAAGCATGGATTAATTTTTTTGCATAATTTTTGGACAGAAAATTTCTGATTTTTGCAATGTTACGTAGATGGAAAAAACTATTAGAAATAGTTATCTCCTGTGGTACAGGTGGTCTTGCCTTGCAGTTAGGGTCACGAACTCTAGCACACAGATATTGTTAGGGTGTCGACAGAGGCATAAGATCAAATCTGTTTCATTATCTTACTACAGTATGTGGGGGTGTTTCACTGCCCGTTTTATGACACCGTTGATAGCAAAAAATTATCCAATTCCACCAAATTGTTGTTTGTCACACTATGTTAGGTTAACTAGAAGTCACTGAATGTAATGTTTGTGTGTGTTTAAAGTATTTGAATAATGGTGCAACTTAAACCGTCTACCCGGAACATTTTCTAATAGTTAACCACAATTACATTAGTGAGGTCGTCATGTAAATGTGAGTTTCCAAATACCGCTCTAGTCTCTGACGTCAGTGTCTAGAACCGTTCCTTCCCCTCTTCCTTGAAGAAATCGCTAATCTGACTCGATTTGTCAACAGGTGAAAACTTTATTAACTAATGGTATAATATTTTATTTCAGAAATTGCATGAAGGCAATATATCACAAATCTGAATAATGGTGCAACTAAAATCGGCTACTGGTCTCCATTGCATCACCTACCCGGAACATTTTCTAATAATTACCCGCAATTGCATTAGTGAGGTCATCATGGAAATGTGAGTTTCCAAACACCGCTCCAGTCACTGACGTCATTTGGCTAGACCTCGCATGTCAGTGTCTAGAACCGTTCCTTCCTTGAAGAAATCGCTAATCTGACTCGATTTGTCAACATGTGAAAACTTTATTAACTAATGGTATAATATTTTAATTCAGAAATTGCATGAAGGCAACCTCACAGACACACTTCCTATGAAATACATATATCACAAATCTGTTCATGAAATACATTCAATACGAATAATAATCTAGGAGTAATACAGTAGGCCGCAAAAAATT